>NW_016107407.1:858142-883216 GCF_001604975.1 Cebus imitator
ATTTTTTGTGTTTTTAGTAGAGACGGGGTTTCACCATGTTGACCAGGATGGTCTCGATCTCTTGACCTCATGATCCACTTGCCTAGGCCTCCCACAGTGCTGGGATTACAGGCTTGAGCCACCGCGCCCTGCCTAGGAACCCAAATTTCTAATATACCAATCTATCTAGCAACTCAAACAATGTGAAACTACCTACTATTCTCTGCAAAAAGCAGTTGAGATGATCCTGAAGGAAAAATGTGCTCTCATTTGCTGTACTTGTGAGTATTGAGGCAATTCAGGGGCCGGTAATGACATATCTTGACTAGTGAATGAGTGCCTTTATGAATATTCCCATAATAGACCACCACAGCCATTTAGGTGTGTGAGTTAATTATCACAACAAATTAGTGTCTCTACTATTTCTTGAGACTCTGCTATGTGCCTCGCTGTATTCCAGGTGGTAGAACTTTATGAATTCATTTCATTTTAGAAATTAGATTATAAGGCATGAAACAAAAATGAAATAAGAAATAAATAATGGACTGCTAAATGTGTAATGAAAGGCAACAGTACATTTTGTGAAGAAAAATAATAGAAGTATGAACACAGACATACCAGCCATGGCTTGTGTCCTTCACGTGTGGGCTGAAAGTAGGGGAGAGATGCTACAGGGCCCACAGAATGTGGCTCAGAAGAGCCTGAAGAAGTGACATTTGAGAATAATACTTAATGATCCTGTGAAAGAAAGAATAAAAGTGCACATATGTCCCTGGGGCAGAAGTGAGCTCCACGTGCCTGGGGAATAGGAGAGGCAGCCAAAGGTACAGCTGAGGTCAAATCAAGTAAGACTTGGTAGAATGTGATTTTAACACATAGGATGTTTAAATGTAATTTTTTACAGGGAAAAGGCCAAGAATGTGATTTTGGAATATGCTGGTGGGAGATGGTGATGATTTGGAGTTAGGTACTGCAGAAGAGGCAATGAGAACTAGCTGAATCCAGGCTGTACACGGAGAGCAGAACCTGTGTAATTTTCTAGATAAAGAATTATGTCATCTGTAAACAAGGATAGTTTGACTTCCTCTCTTCCTATTTTGATATCTTTTATTTCTTTTTCTTGACTGATTGCTCTGGCTAGGACTTCCAATACTATGTTAAATTGGAGTGGTGACAGAGGGCATTTTTATGTTGTGCTGATTTTCAAGGGGAAGGCTTCCAGCTTTACCCATTGAGTATGATGCTGTCTGTGGTTTGTCATATACGGCTCTTATTATTTTGAAATTGTTCCTTTGATGAAGGGACATTAAATTTTATCAAATGCTTTTTTTTTTTTTGCATCTATTGAGATAATTACTAGTTCTGTTTATGTGATGACTTACACCTTTTCATTTGCATATGTTGAACCGATCTTGTGTCTCAGGAATAAAGCTTGGTCTATGTTCATCAAGGTAATTGGCCTGAAGTTTTATTTTTTTGAGTGATTGTACAATTTTGAGTGATTTTCTTAGTATTGATTTCTATTTTTATTGCACTGTGGTGAAGTGGTGTGGTTGGTATAATTTTTTTTTTGAACTTGCTGAGTATTGTTTTGTGTCTGATCATGTGGTCAGTTTTGGAGCGTGTGCCATGTGGCAATGAGGAGAATCTACATGTTACTGTTTTCAGGTGGAGAATTCTGTAGATGCCTGTTAGGTCTATTTGGTCAAGTGTTGAATTCAGGTCCTGTATATCTTCATTAATTTTCTGCCTCAGTGATCTGCCTCATACTGCAAGTCTCTAAGAACTTGCTTTGTGAATCTGGGTGCTCCTTTGTTGGGTACATATATGTTTAGGATAGTTAGGTCTTCTTGTTGAATTGAACCTTTTACCATTATATAATGCCCTTCTTTATCTTTTTGTATCTTTGTTTGTTTAAAGTCCATTTTGTCTGAAATTAAAATTACAAATCCTGGTTTGTTTTTCTTTTTTTCCTGTTTGCTGTTTGCTTAGCAGATTTTTCTCCATCCCTTTATTTTGAGTCTGTGGATGTCACTGCATGTGAGATGGGTCTCTTGAAGACAGCATACAATTGAGTCTTGCTTGTTTATTCAGCTTACCACTCTGTGTCTTTTATTTAGAGCATCTAGCACATTTCCATTCAAGGGTAATCTTGATATGTGCCGATATGATCTGTCATCACGTTGTTAGCTGGTTATTGTGCAGACTTGTTTTTGTGATTACTTTATTGTACCACTGGCCTGTGTGTACTTAAGTGTATTTTTGCAGTGGTAACAGATTTTCCTTTCCCTATTCAGTGCTCCTTTCAGAACCTCTTCTAATTCAGGACTGGTGGTAACAAATTTCAAGTCATAAGATTTGGGTAAACATTTGAAAGTATTTTCTCTATCTAACGACAAATCATACTACATGATAGAGTGTATGACCTGGACAAATTATTATTTCACCACTCGCTCTCACTAAAATACATATAATCTCTTTAAGAGGATGTGACAGTTTTGGTTAATGAAACCACAATAAATGTATTGATGATGCTATAAAATATTTATTACTTAAGTATTAACTATATGGTAGCTTTAGATAATATCATTGTGCATAGAAGAAAACACAGAAAAAGGCGGTGAATAATGAATTACTTGAGCTGCAGTCTTTGTCTTCTGCCGTTAGCAGCCACACATCATTGCCACCCATCTCAGCACATATATCCCCTTACATCATCAATTCACTCATGTGAGCATTGTATACACCAGGACAATACTCTGTTCTGTTCTGATTTCCCCCAACTCATAAAAAGTAATTTACTGGTTCTTTTTCTCCTCCAGCTCAATCACATCATTCATATCGTTTTCTAATTGTTTCATGCGGGTCTTGGGAGCTGCATATTAGCCAAAATATTTCTGTTAACTAGCCAAAAAATGTGACCCTTTTAAAATTTCAGGGTAAGTACCCTTTTTGGGGTTCGTACCGAGAGAACAGGCAGGGAAATGCCCCCTTGGCTGGAAGAAGGGGAAAGAATTGAGTACACGACATAAAAAAGTCATTATTCCCTTGCTGTAGAGTGTACAGAGAGAAAGTAAGGCCAAAGAATTACTAAAAAGGAATTTCCTGCTTCAGTGACCCTGTTAGATACCTGTTAAGACCTTTAGCTTCCTCTAACATTTCCAACTAAACCTCAACAACAAAAAAGAGAAATCTAAGAAACGGTGGGAATTATGTTAGAACTAGGCATTTTTGTCTTCAATGTCACTGTGGCTGTTATTCCCTGGCAGCTTAATTTTAACTAATTAGAATCTAGTTAAATAGAGAGACAGCATTAAAACCTTCTGCTTATATTTCCTTCCTTGATGGTCACAGTTGGTGTTTATATCTTCTCAGAGAAAAGGAAGTTTGAATTCTACAATCACTTGGAATTTTACTTCGATTTGTTTATTTTTGCTTCCAAATAATTTACACAGATTTTGACATTATGCTGTGGACTCTGCAAACCTCTGTCAGTGCTCACTGCCAGGTCAGTCACTGAATCCACTCAAGGCAGGATAAAACCCATCCATTACTCTGGTAGCTCTAATTGCAGGATAGCCAGAGGGTATCCATTTGGTCTATAATTAGGTCATTTCTCTCTCAGCCCCTGCAAGTGTGTATAATTATAAATTAATTTAAAATCCCACTGTGAGAAAAGAAATTTGCTACAATACAAAAGGAAAGGCAAAAGCTGCAGGGAGTATGTCTTTAAAAGCATTTTTTGGTGTTTTCTTCAAAATTGATCCTTAAAATTAAGTTTTTCATTCTACTCTTCATTGTCCTAGCTAGGAGCTTTACTATTGCACATTTAAATTTTGGTTTGTTTTAAAGTTACACCACAGTCTTAAGGTATTCATGTGTCCTGCAGAATTTATAGTAGAAGTTCAAAACTATTCTTTGGGGAAGTAAAACCCATTGAGAGGCTGGCCTTTGAATGATGCTTCAAGGTGTGGTGCTGCGCAGGTACTGACAGGATGACTTGTTATGTTCCACATTTTTCATTCTCTAAAGGTGCCACGCTTGGGCTCTTTTAACACTTGCCTTTCTGTTTTCACAATAAAAAATATTATGTGTTATACCAGGTGAGTAAAACATTAAAAAGAAAACAAAACAAAACCCGGCTCACTGTAGATCCTCCAGGGGTTGTTCTTTTCATCTGCTTGGCTGAGCTGCCATCCCATTTTACTGCCATTATTGCAAACTCGAGTTAAATGCATTGCCCTGTGCATTTTTGGAGAGATGCTGCAGGTGAAAACACGCATGTCTGACAGCAGATTAATCTCGACCAAGCTTTTGAGGTAATGTTTTGACTTGCTAGACTTCCCATTTCTGTCGGAGAATCAACCTCTTTTGTGAACTCAGGCAAAACGTGCCAGGTGAGTAAAAGCACATAAAACTTAAACTCCCTGTGTGAGCTTCTTACTTCCTAAAATCGGAAGAAATGAGAGAGACATACACAGATGAAGAAAGATATTTCGCCATCAGATAAAGAGGAGGTGCTGTATTTGAGTCATTTCTCTAAGAATATGTTGAGGCATTCATTATGATTCCTACGGAAATGTGAAAATTATTTTTTTTTCAAAAAGTTAGATTATTTTGTCATTTCACAAAGACCCTTCCTAGCTTCTGACATTCCGCTTGGAGGATAACACCAGGAACATGCCACACTTCTAAATTCTTTGTGTTTACCCTCTGAGGTGGTGCCATTATGATTCCTTTTTACAGATGAGAAAAGTGAGACCCGAGAGGTTAAGCAACATGTGTGAGGCCTGCCCAAGAGGTAATTGGAGCTCAGTACTCGTGATGTGGGAGTGCTGCTCTCAAGGCACAGTGTTATATTGGGGAAAGAGGAGTAATGGAAGGCCAGGTGGCTGCCACACTTCGTCAGCCTAGGAACTGACAGGGCAGGAAAGGCCTTGAGTAATATTCTGTATGAGCTCACCAACTACTTTCTAGACTGGGTTTAGCAGTATGTTCTTAGAGCTGGTGGTGAATGTGCTTTAGTTTTCCATTCAAAAGGATATCTGTAGCTACGGAATCTTTAAAGATATTTTATACTAGCAGTAAATGTCATTGCTAAATGCTGAAGAATCAACTTCTGATCAAAGTCTAGTCTTTAATTTGTGTTTATTTGGCAACGAAATGAAAGTGAAAAAGGTAATGTTATTGAAATCACTCCCATCATTAAAGGCTTTAAATTATTAGCAAGATAGCCTGTCATGAAAATAAGTGATAAAGAGAATTTTAACAAAAACAGAGAGGAAAAAATCCGTACAACACCAAATTTTGGAAAAAAAATACATAGCCTTCAATTTTCCACTTTCAAAAAACCATAATTCCCACTTCTATTGTTTAAACCTTTAAAGACATTTAGATTTCATTCATAAATAACACTGAACCTTATATTTTATGAGAAACAAATCTAATGTAGTTTCTTCAAATCACTAACAATCGGGGTTGGCAAATTTCTTATGTAAAGGATGAGATGGCAAATATTTTAGGCTTTGTGGGTCACACAGTCTCTGTCAAACCTTCCCTATCATTGCAGCTCAAAAGCTGTCACTGGTGATATGTTAATAAATGAATGTAGTTATGTTCCAATAAAACTTTATTTATAAAAACAACTGGTAGGGAAGATCAGGCAGCCAGAATACAGATTGCCAGCCTTGGCTTTACGCCATAGAAAAGTCAGGTGCGTGTTTTTTACCTTCTTCTAGAAAATAAGAATCTATTTATAAATCAAATTATTTCTTCAATATAATAATAACCAATAAGATGAATTCTAATAATAATGCCAAGATTTTATCCAATGGCATAGCAAAAGTTCTACAAATTCCCTCTAATTCCAATGTAATTAATATGAATTGTATTTCTCTGTTTTAAATATATGTATATATACTCAGATACAACCAAAGTTTCAGAAAACTAAAGGATACTTTCTAGTCGTCCACACAACTGTGAGATCTGAATAATTCTAGATGCTACATTTGACTTCTTAACTGCTTTTATCACTGTGGCCGGTGAACATATGGACCATCACAGGGCAAGACAAAAATCACACCCATCTTACAGTAAAGTAAGCTATTAAGAAAATCATAAGAAAGAGAAAACGTAGTTACTATTAAGCAGGTGGAAGTGGATCATTATAAAGATCTTCATCCTCATCGTCTTCACCTTGAGTAGGCGAAGGAGGAGCGGTTGGTCTTGCTGTCTCCTGTTGGCAGAAGCAGAAGACAGTCTGCATATGTGAACCTGTGCAGTTCAACTTTGTGTCGTTCAAGGGTCAACTATAATTTTAGGTGACTTTAACTTTGGTTATTATGTATTTATTCAAAATAAATTACTTAACCAAATAAATTAATTAACTGGTCGAGTCTCTCATTTAAAAATAAAATCACAGACAGCTCCATGCATGGCATCCAGCACTTCCTTTTCATCTTCCTGCTCCCTCCCTCGTGAAAATAGACTCACAGTTAGTATCCAAGCCAAGTTGAAGGACACACCAAACTAAACAGCCTAAACCGCATCTCATTAAATTACGTCCAGGGAAAGAATGAAGAGGAATGAGATGGTGAAAGTGTCTGGCTCGAGTGCGCATGCTCATTTGTCTGTAGCTAGCTTCAGGCTTGGGACACCCAGGTTTCCTGTCCGCCAAGAATCATTAAGAATTTAATGACTTCTTAATGAATGAAAAGTTTGGAGAGTCCTGAACAAATTTATGAGACATGTCACTGCTTTATGTCTAAGATAAATCCTACTAGTAAGTAAAATTCTCTCAGACAACTGGAAAAATCCACTAATGGCTATCAAAAAAATAAACAGTCACAATGAAATATCCTGTTTAGAATCACTGACTGAAGTGCTTCAGTTCTCTTTTAACTAAATGGATTCCTAAAATAAGTATTTCCGAGCGTGAACTGTTCCAAGTATATAAATGTACCTAATGACTATGAACAAATTAGTTCTAAAAATGGCTAATTGACCTTAGAATCATGATTTTTTTCCTCTTTTCTACCAAGCAGATAGAATACCATTTTTCTAATGCCACTTCAGAAACTGTCTATTCATCTCAAATCATATCACAGGATTTTGGGGAAAAAAAAAAAAAAACACTAGATTTTTCATAACCAGTAAAGGCACTGAAAATAATGTAAAAGTAAGCCTAAATCTATGACAGCTCCAACGTGGATGGGACTTACGCCCTCCTATCGTTTGTGACGGTCAACAGTGTATGTGCACTCAGATTCAGGGCAGTTGTCTCTGGAGGATTATGACAAAATTTTGCTGCTAACACGGAAGTCTGCTCTTCCCGTCTTTTCTCTCTGCCCAGCTAGATCCAAGCCACAGCAGCTCAAGAGAACCCAACAGGCTTGGAACTCTATAAATGGAGCGGGACACTCCTTATTCTATTGTGTTTAAAAACGATGTCTGGTGCAGGTCAGAATTCTTAGCTGGGCAGCTCAGCAGAGCCGCATGAAGCAGGGAGAGAGGATTTTAGAGCAAATGGCTAATTACTTAGGGTCCTGGCTCAATTTCCTACTAGATTTACCGCTAATTAATGTTCTCTTCTTCATTTTTACAGATCTAGTTGGTAAACTGGGGACTGTGAGTCACTTTCTGCTTTTCCTTCTGTAACTGTCACCAATTTTTGCTGCTCCATTAGCAAATTGCCCTCCTGAGAATCCCTTTTCTGAAGGTTGGCCGCCTGGGCCATCTCGGTAGTCTTGACCTCGGGGATGACCTTTTGCAAAAGGACTCAGGGCAATAAGCTGTGATCAGTTAAAAACAACAAAATGGGGCTGTAGTGATGGATAAGGTTTCTTTTCTACTTCTTCCCTCTGTCTCCCTTATAAGGAAAGAATATTATTTTTCATGACTCTGTTATTTTTTTTTTCTGTTTCCTGAGCAGTTCATGTCAACAAGGCATATTTCTAGGAAAGTGCTCATCAGGGAAGTAAACGCTTGTGAATTTGAAAATAATAACCTCCCAGAGGGCTCATAGACAGCACTGAATGATGAGAGGGAGAGAGAAGAAAATTTTAAATACAATTATTTAGATGTTATGAAGATTTATAAAGATATCTTATCTTAAGCAACTATTAACTCCCTTGAATAGATAAGAAAATGATGGAGGCTTATTTCCAGGCATTATTTAATACTTCTAGAGAATTGAATTGCTCTTTATGAAAATGATCACAACTGCGATACAAGTTTATCATGCCAGAATTACAGCAGAGTAAACTTGTATCACAGTAGCACCCCTGAGCAGTTTTTAAACATAAAGAGAGACTTATTGACCGGTTTGTTTCAAAAATGCATTTGTATGGTGTGTGTGATGTGTTTCCTCTCTGTCCCTGCACAACATAAAACTCTCCTCTTAGCCTTGTTGTGAACCGAAGGTAATGAGTGCTCAGACATATGAGCTTTTCAACTGAAATAACATGGCTTTGAATCCAAGCTGTATTAAATTTACTTTCTAGAGCCAAGTCTATGAGCCAATGCTGTCAGTTATGAATCCTGGATTAGAAGAAGTTGGAAAGTGGAGCAAGAAATTAATTAAAATAAGGCTGCAAAAATACAGAGGGGAAAACAAAAAGATGTTATTAAAATACTAAGTCTTAAATACTGCCTATGGAAACATAGGCTCCTTCCCTCCCCTCCTCTCCCCTCCCCTCCTCTCCCTTGCCCCCCCTTCCCTCCCCACCCCACCCCCACTTCCCCTCCTCTCCTCTCCTCTCCTCCTGTCTGTCTGGTTTTACTCACATTATAGAGGGCTTACCCTGGGCTCTATGGACTGCCCAGGGTGAGCCTTCTATAATGTGAATAAAACCACACACACAGGATGGTACCATGCAGATCGTGGATTTTCTCATCCAGCTCATGGGACCAGGTGAGTGACTGAAGACCTGCTACTCTGCCTAAAAAATCAAAATCCAGTGGTAGTAGGGTACATTATCGTGGGTTTGCCACAAGTCACTTATTTGGGCTGGTTTAAATAAATAAACCAAACTTCAGCTACCTTAAATAAATAAACCCAGCTTCCTGGATTAAATATTTTTGTTTTTGTTTTGTTTTCTTTTGTTTCACCATCAATGTATTGCTCCTGGGATCCTTAATGCAGACTTCAGAAGGACATGGACATCTTTGGAGAAAAGAGTGTGTAAAATTTGCAGGTTTAGGGGGCATTAATATATGAATATTAATGGCACAGCTACAATTAAGACAACAGTGGAAGGTGGCTCAGAAAACAGAAGGAGACTCTATTTAGGAGAAAGAAAGGAAAGAGAACAAAAGTCTCTTCCTGGTAATCCAGAGAATTCTCCTGGATCTTGTCCAAGACCATCAAAGTGGTACTTCTATGAGTCTGCAAGAACCACAGCATTACTAGGCTTGGATATCTCCTAAAGTAGACACAGCTTAGATCACAACACCCGAGTTCTTTCAAATATCTGGAAAGCCTTCTAAAGAGGGACATACAAATAAGCCCAGACAGTGAAGACGACAATAAACACCTAATTCTTCAATGCCCACACACCAAAGAACATAAATTAGGATCAACACCATCCAGGAAAACATGACCTCAACAAATGAATTAAATAAGGCACCAGGGACCAATCCTGGAGAAACAGAGATATGTGACCTTTTAGACAGAGAATTTAAAATAGGTGAGTTGAGGAAACTCAAATCAACTCAAGATAACACAGAGAAGGAATTCAGAATTCCATCAGACACATTTAACAAAGAGAGTAAAATAATTTTAAAAGAACCAATCAGAAATTCTGGAGCTGAGAATGTAATTGGCTTGTTGAAGAATGCATCAGAGCCCTTTAATAGCAGAATTGATTAAGCAGAAGAAAAAAAATGAGCGAGCTTGAAGACAGTCTATTTGAAGATACACAGTCAGAGGAAATAAAAGAAAAAAAATGAAGCCCACCTACAGGATCTAGAAATTAGCCTAAAATGGCAAATCTAAGAGTTACTGGCCTTACAGAAGAGGTAGATAAAAAGATATGAGTAGAAAGTTTATTCAAAGGAATAATAATGAGAACTTCCCAGACCTAGAGAAAAAATATCAATATCCAAGTACAAGAAGGTTATATAAAGTCGAACAGATTTAATCCAAAGAAGACTACTTCAAAGAATTTAATAATCAAACTCCCAGAGGTCAAGGATAAAGAAAAGAGAAAATAAACAAATAATGAAGCTCCCATATGTCTGGCAGCAGGCTTTTCAGTGGAAACCTTATGGACCAGGAGAGAGTGGCATGACATGTTTAAAGTGCTGAAGGAAAAAAAAAAGAAAAAAGAGAACACTTTTACCCTAGAATAGAACATCCAGTGATAATATCCTTCAAACATGAAGGGGAAATAAAGACTTTCCCAGACAAAAGTTGAGGGATTTCATCAACATCAGACCTGTCCTACAAGAAATGCTAAAGGGAGTACTTCGATAAGAAAGAAAAGAACATTAATGAGCAATACACAATCGCCTGAAGGTATAAAACATGCTGGTAATAGTAAGTACATAGATAATCACAGAATATTATAGCACTGTAACTGTAGTATGCAAACTACTCTTGTCCTAAGTAGAAAGATGAAAAAGAATAAACAATGAAGCAATAAAAAATAATAACTTCAAAACTTTTCAAGACATAGTCAGTACAATGGGATGTAACAACGAAAGTTAAAAAAAAAAAGTTGAAAAGCCAAAGGATGAAGATAAGGCATAGAATTTTTATTAGTTTTCCTTCGACTTGTTTGTTTGTGTATCTGAACAGTGTTAAGTTGTTATCAGCTTAAAATAATTGGTTATAAGATAGTATTTGCGAGCTTCATGGTACCCTCAAACCAAAAAACATACAATGGAGACATAAAAAATAAAAAGGAAGAAAGTAAATCATATTACCAGAGAAGTCATCTTCACTTCAGGAAAACAGGAAGGAAAAAAAGAAGAAAGACAAGACCAAAAAACAACCAGAAAACAAATAACAAAATGGCAGAAGCAAGTCTTTACTTATCAATAAGAACATGAATATAATTGGACAAAACTTAGACATAGAGTGGTTGAATGGATGAAAAAACAAGCCCCATTGATCTGTTGCCTACAGGAAGCACTCTTCACCCATAAAGATACACATAGACTAAAAATAATGGATGGAAAAAGATATTCCATGTTAATAGAAACCAAAAAAGAGCAGGAGTCTCTATACTTATATCAGACAAAATAGATTTCGAGGCCAAAACTGTAGGTAGAGACACAGAAAGTCACTATATAATGATAAAGAAGACAATTCACCAAGAGGATATAACATTTGTAAATATATCTCCACCCAACCATGTCGCACCCAGATACATAAAGCAAGTATTGTTGGAGATAAAGAGAGATGTAAGCCCCAGTACAATAGTAGCTGGAGACTTCAACATCCCGTGTTCAGCGTTGGACAGATCTTCCAGACAGAAAAATCAACAAATAAACATTAGACTTAATCTGTGCTAGAAACCAAATGAACCTAATGGATATTTACGGAACGTTTCATCCAACAACTGCGGAATACAGCCTTTTTCTCGGCACAGGCATCATTCTCAAGGATAGACCATATCTTAGGTCACAAAACGAGTCTTATGACACTCAAGAAACTTGAAATCATATCAAGCATCTTCTCTGACCACGGTGGAATAAGACTAAGAATCAATGACATGAGAAACTTTGCAAGTTATACAAACACATGGAAATTATACAATATGCTCCTGAGTAAACAGTATGTCAATGAAGAAATGAAGAAGGAAATTAAAAACTTAATGAAACAAACACAACACGCAAAAACCTATGGGATATAGCAAAAGCAGTAATAAGAGAGAAGTTTATAGTTATCAGTGCCTACATCAAAAAAAGAAAAGAAATTTCAAATAAACAACATAATGATGCATCTTAAAGAACTACAAGAGCAAGAGTAAACCAAACCCAAAATTAGTAGAAAAATAAAAAATGAAAAAGATCAGAGAAGAAATGAAATTGAAACAAAAACTACAAAAGATCAATGAAACAAAAAGTTGGTTTTTTGAAAAGTTAAACAAAATTGACAATATTTTAGCCAGAGTAACTAAGAAAATAAAGAGAGGAGCTACAAATAAATAAAATCAGAAATGAAAAAAGAGACATTACAACTGATACTGCAGAAATTCAAAATATCATTAGCGGCTACTATGAGCAACTATATGCCAATAAATTGGAAAATCTAGAAGAAATAGATGAATTCCTAGACAGATATGACTGACCAAAATTGAACCAGAAAGAAATCCAAAACCTAAACTGACCAATAGCAAGTAATGAGATTGAAGCTGCAATAAAAAGTCTCCCCGAAAATAAAAGCCCAGGACATAATGGCTTTACTGCTGAATTCTACCAAACATTTAAAGAATGAATACCAGCCCTATTCTGGAAAATAGAGAAGGAGGGAATACTTCCAAACATGCTCTGTTCTATGAGGCCGGCATGCTGATACCAAAACCAGATGAAGACATATCAAAAATAGGGAAAACTACAGGCCAATATCTCTGATGGATATTGATGCAGAAATTCTCCAAAAAATACTAGCAAACTGAATTCAACAATATATTAAAAAGATCATTCACCATGACCAAATGGGATTTATCCCTGGGATGCAAGTTTGGTAGCATACACAAATCAGTGTGATACATCATGTTAATATAATGAAGTACAAAAATTATATGATCATTTTTATTGATGCTGAAAAATGATTTGATAAAATCCAACATCTCTTCATGATAAAAATCATACCGAATGGAGAAAAACTGAAAAGAAAGCGTTTCCTCTAAAACCTGGAACGTGACAAGGATTCCCACTGTTGCCACTGTCATTCAACATAGTACTGGAAGTCCTAGATAGAGTAATCAGACAAGAGAAAGATATAAAGGCTATCCAAACTAGAAAGGAAGAAGTCAAATTATCCTTGTCTGTAGATGATATGATGTTATATTTGGAAAAACCTGAAGACTCCGCCAAAAAAAAAATGAAAAAACTGTTAGTATGGATAAATCAGTCAAGTTGCAGGATACCAAATCAATATACAAAAATCAGTAGTATTTCAAGAGAAATCCAGCTATTACGAAGGCTGGAACAACCTAAATTACCTTCAAGGATCACATTTGCCCTGAGAATTGGTTTCAGCATTCAGTGTACCCAGAATGTTTAGATTATTCAGATATTCGTGTCAGAAGCTAAGGGGTCTTAGAATGCCTGCAGACTATTAGGGACTCAATAAATGCTTGACTCTGCTGAGAGATGACGGTGATGCTAAGGACAGATATTAATAGCAATAAAAAGCAAAAGCTGAAAAACGAGCTTGGCAATATACTATATCTTGATTAGTAAATTACAGTTCACCCAGATTTCTCTGCTGCTAATGAGTCTTAGCGTCTCTCAGCTAAATGACACATCTAAGGTCACTTGTAAACCTTTGCATGGTTACTATAAAACATTCCCGGAAAATAGATATGAGCAACTGTGTCCTCTGTTATTACACAGCCAAAGGAGAAAATATTTAGTTCATTGAATGTAGTTGGGTCCTTACTTTGACACCTAAGGAAAAGACATAGCCGTGCGAGTCTCAAAACCTTTAGTAGCACAGGAGTAAGAGACACTCTTTAGGGCCTTTTTCTTGCAAACCAAAATGACATGGGCACTCAAGTCAGGCATGCCTTGCTTCCAATCCTTCTCAACAATTAAAATCTATGCCATCATGGGCAACTCACTTTATTTCATGAGTTACAATGTCTTCATCTGAAAGGTAAATACAATAATGGTTAACTTGCAATGTCATTGGGAAGATTAAACAGTGTGATGTGTAATATAATGCCTAAGAAATAGTAGACAGTCAAGAAAGGCCACAGGTCTTCACATAATGGGAGTAGATACCATAAAATTGGAGAAGAAACATTTATATGTCAAAAATACTTCTCTTATGATTTTACTCAAAATATATTTCAGATGTTCTAAGAAGCTAGTAAGTCCTTGAAAATTAATTGCAAGCCACCCTGAGCTTAAAGGAAGAATTTTTCAGTAAAAGGGAAAGTTTCACTTTGAAATAATGCAGACTAATTATACCATCTTTCCACATTACTTAAGAACCAACTGATATAATCAGGAGAAAGCATCCATGTGGGCGGTTTATTTTTCAAAAAAAAAAAAATATGAATATGTGGTTAAAATTGTTTATTTTAAATAAAAATATTTATCTCAGTAGTTAGGATATAAATGAGCATACTTAATATAAGACATTTTCTCCAGATTTCAATCACTACAAATAAAACTGTATTATTCTTCATTGTATTAACTCCTTTTTGCCTTACTATTATTTTGTCACTGCCACTACTGTGATTAATTTAAATAACTTGTAGGAAACTAGGAACACATGCTGAATATAGTTTCTTAATCATTTTATGAAAACATTTTAACAACTAAATATATCTAAAATTTTAATCAAATATGTTGCTCATATTCCTGAATTTCTAAAATGGATCTTCCTTTTAGAGTTCTAATTTTCCCCATTCCAGGCAAGGCTGCCCTTGCCCATAAGTAGGGTGAGAAGCCATCTCCTCTCTCACGTAATGAGGAAGGCTGCCACCCAGGAAGGTCCTCTTTGTCTAAAATTCTCTCCTAGTGTTAAACTTTTGACTTCTGTATTGATGCTGACTAGGGAAGCACTCATGTTATCTTCAAGGCATTACACACTGAGCCATCATGGGCCCTTTCCTACCAAAGTGTGAGACCTGAGGAAATGGATTTGGCAGGAAAGGAAAGACAGAAAGACCAGCAGTGGATGCTGCAGGCAATGGGCAAGGGCAGGTCCTACTCAGGAGCACAGGACTTCCTGCAGGGAAGAGCCCAGTACCCTGTGATATGGCTGGACGGACCTGAAGGAAACCCAGTCTACTTCACAATTCAGCCTTGGGCCAAAGCAGAGCCACTGATGTCCTTCCTTCCCGCAGCCCAGAGTTCATTGATATATCTGCCTTGTCTCAGGTGGGTGGGAATGTGAGTGCTACCCATGTCTGCCTCCTTTTCCTGAAACTAAGCTCACAGCTTGGTGCTCAGTCTAATTACTTGACTAGGCCTGTAAACCTTAACAGTTACTGTGGATTAACATCATTGAAAAATGGAGCTATTTAGCTGCAAGAAATCTATAACCTACTTTGTGTTCAGCCTCTAGGCAGTAAGAGCCTCCTGACAATTCTAAGTAGTAGCCTTGACCCTTTTCTTACAGAGCTTTAGATAAGGAGATTTGAAAGCTTCTCTATTCAGTCTTTTACTTCCTTATTTCCGGGAAAACATTCTTACAAAAAAAAAAAAAAAAAAGTCCTTCTAGTACAATTTAAACCAATTTCTTTTTGTCTGGAGGTCAAGTGAAACCAGGTAAATTGCTTGAGAATATAAACCTTATAGGCTTATGGGACGCTCATAGTATTGGGAAGATCCTTGGAGAGCATTTAGTTCTCCTTTCTTTTGCAGCTAAGGATTAAAATACAGGGATGTATAGTAACTTGAGCAAACACACAGTCAATTAATCATAGATCTCATCAGCTTTAATCATATGGAAATATAAATAATTCTAAGCCATTAAAAACTTATTGGAATTATGAAGGTGGTAAAATAAAGAAAAATAGAGTAAAACAAAGAAAAATAGTAAAATAGAGAAACTCAAACAATCTGAACAGGTTTGATCAGGACTCGGACTACCTGGGTTCTATTCCTGGCTCTGCCACTTGTTAGTGTGATCTTAGGGAAGTTATTTCATCTGCCCTTCAGTTTACTCATCTGTAAAATGGTGTCAGTGATAGCACCAACCACAGAGAACTGTTATAAAGATTAAGTGAGCTTAGGCGTGGTAATAATAGCTAATGTGTTTTTACATGTCCAGCGTCTTTTCAATTGCTCCGTCTGCACTAAATTTTCACAGCAAATCCTTAATGTAGATACTATGGTTCTCCTCATTCTATAGACAAGAAAATGAAGGAACTTATGAAAGCAGCAGGTACATAGTGAGTGATCAATAAACCTTAGTTGAGGACATCATCACCGTTGTCATTAGCATTATTATTTGGTGATTTACATGAAGATTATACTTCAAACTTTCTTGAGCAGATTGGTTTGCTTTTATGGTACTTTCAACCCAGAGTTGTTGGCAGCTCAGAATAAGGAAACAATTAAAAGAAAATCTCACCTAAAAAAAAAAATTGCCCGCCCAAAGAAAAGCCACAAACAGAATCCCAAAGCCAAATGTAAATGACATCAACATTACCCACCCTTTGGAATCATCTCCACAATACTCCCTTTCATTATGTAGATAATAACACACACACACACACACGACACTTTCCCCCACTCACCAATGAAAACCACAAAAATTTCAATAACTTACTGTAGTATTAAAGGTCATGAAACACTTGAAATTCACATATTTTTTTTCTGAAATGCTCTTGTGACTCTTGACAACTCATTAAGGATCCAGGCATGTCCAGACTGGGCCTACATGATTGGCAATGAGCAGCTTTCACTGGCTGCCTCTTAGAATGCATCAACCACAGGTGTGGACTGGTCAGTCTAGAGCGGGAGTGCATCCCTGCAGACAGACGACGTTGGTGAGACTTCCTGCCATTCCTTGCTGGCTTTTATTTTGAGATATAGGGCTGTAACCCAAAGCGCGCAAGGATTAGAGATGTCATTTTATGTCCATTTTAAGACAGGATACAACAAAAACCCAGAATAGCTATAGCATCGTTTGTCTGATGTGACGCTTAGAAGGGAAGATGCACCAGTCACATCAAACAATCGCCTTCTCAGGTAGGTTTTCCTTATCCACTCAAGCTGGCAGCCGTTCTTACTGGGAATTTCATAAGCTGCACAACGTACTTCTTGCAAGAGAACAGTTCCTTCCCACAAATGGGTAAATGTTACTTTGAATGGATGAGTATGACTTAGAAACTACTGGGATACCAGAAAAAGAAAGCTAAGAGGATTAGAATGGGTAACTCAACTAGCTCAAACCCAGTTTCCAAATGGTTATACCTACTTAACACTTAATGAGTTATTTTAGAAAGTAGGCAGTAAATTTAATTTTCAAAGACCAATTTCAAACAGCATGCTCCTACAAAGAATAAACAGTAAGAAATGTGTTGAGTAGTTGGCATTGTATTATAAAGAGGATTCTTGCAGAATACAAAAATTTCACAATAATACATTACTTTCATTTATTAAATATTCCCTATATTTCAGGAAAATCGCTTTGTGCTTTATATATGTTGGTTCATCTAGTCCATTAAGCAAAAATAAGAACATTAGGTTGAGAAGAACTAAAGTGTGCTGCCTACGTCACAGAACAAGAAAGGGTCACACCCAGGAGTGAAACTTTTCTTACCTTGATTCTAAAGATTGCATTCTCCCCTAATGTTCATTCTCACAATGCGGGGAACACATTCCCTAAAGGTATCTGCCTATAGGCTAGAGCACATGCCAAACACGGGCTTAATGTGGTACGACTTTCCAACATTTTACGACAGCTATGGGGAGACAGCTTTTTAAGTGTATAAAATTTTAAAATAGTCCATCAAAGGTGTTTCTGCAAAATTCCCACTTCTTAGTTCCAGACAATGTAAATCTTTGTTTTCTTATAAACACTGGGAACATGAAAAGGTTATATGTAAAGGGGGATTTGAAAAGCTGGTGACTCGTGTGTTCAGCTGACGCCCAAGTGGAAATGTTAGTACTTCTGATTTCTTAGAGAGTGAGTGGAGGATCATAAATTGGTAATTCAATGAGTGTTTTAATTTTAAGGCCTTTTTAGTTTTAGAAAACAACATTAGATGCCACAAACCAGGTCAATCTCATAACTGATTAACAAAATATATATTGACTATGTTAAGCTTTGTTTCTTACCAGAGGATGATCCTTGATAACTCACAAACACTAAAAATTTTAAGGCCTATGATTTTCATGTTATTCTCCACTTGGTATCTTTAAGGTAAAACAATTTTTTAAAATATACTTTCAAATGATAACAGGCTTGGCAGATAAACACTGCAAGTTTAAAGTACAGTATCGATACCAAAAAAGGCCACAGGCATCTGAATCAGCCCAAGTGAGATACATGGTGCAGATGGAATACTGTGCAGCCATAAAAAGAATAAAACCACATCCTTCACAGCAACATGGTTGGAGCTGGAAGCCATTGTCTTATGGCGTTAATTAATGCAAAAGCAGAAAATCAAATACCACATGTTCTCATTTACAAATGGGAGCTAAGCAATGGGAACATATGGACATAAACATGGAAACGGTAGACATGGGGACTCCAAAAAAGGGGTGGGGGGAGAGAGAAAAGAGTTGAAAATCGACCTTTTGGGTATTGTCTTCACTATTTAAGTGATGGGTTTAATAGAAGCCCAAACACCAGCCCTACACAATATACCCTTAACAAATTTGTACATGTACCCCTGAAACTAACTTTTTTTAAAAAAGAGAGATACCTGGAGTGGTTGCTGATTCTCTCACAGTGTACTCACAGCAGGAAAATGACCCATTGCCTTGGACACCACAAACATTGAAACAGCAAGACATAAGATACACCTCCAAGCTCATTGAAAATATTAATCATATTATTGTGAAGATTAGAACGAGTAGACATCTTGATGTTTATAAAGCAAAAAAGGAAAAATAAATTACTCTGAGCAATAATTCTATGAAATTGTCATTCTTGCAACAAGTTTAAAACAAATCATGGACATTTGAGGGGGAAATCAACAGATTGTTTACAGTTAAAAAAGAGAGAGAGGTCTTAGCTAGGGCCAAGGCGAAGAAGAACACATCAAACTATACACTGTAAAATGCTAAGGATCTGTTTGATGACCATCTTCAGAATCACCTTGAAAGGTGACGTGAAATAAGAGAAAATTAGGTAAAGTCCTATCTTTTAGATGGGAAAAAACTTCTTTTGGCAAAAAAGGGACAGCAAAACTAAAGAAAACAAATTACTTGTCTCACACAACATCACCAAATAATGCAATTTCAAATGTCCAAGAGTACAGTTGAATTGGCTGAGAGATTTTAGAGTCTTAAGTAAGTTAATGTATATGATATTTTTTATTTGCTTACTACATTTACAATGATTTTATCTATAAAGATATGTTAATTAAAAATGTTTACAGCTTTTTTTTAGGTTTTAAAAAGATACACACCTATGTGAGTTTTTTTTTTTTTTTTCAATCTAGTATGATTTACTAGAATGTACAGATGTCTGCAGGGATAGGGGAAAATCTACCAGTGGTTAAAACTCCATGAGTTATTGCTTATATTAAAGCCATAGGAAACTCTGCTTTTGCCAGTGACTACTGCAATTACTCACCAAGAACCCTTCTTTCAAATGGTTTTGTTCATGATATTTCTGTTTGTTCTTTGAGTTAGGAAAATAAAAAACTCCACAATAAAAAAAATACTAGTTTGCATATGTGTTTCTTAGAAAATTTGAATTAAAATGGAAATGTACTTTGGAATCTTTCCCTACTACATATTTTCTGGTAGAATCAGAAGGAGGTGTTGAACAGAATTTTTGAACTGAGATTTATTCATTATTTGTCTTTGTGGAGTGTAAGAAAGATAAGAAAAAAAAAAGAATAAAATATTGGAAAACGTGTTTGTTGACCCAAAGCTGGCCTGTTCAGACCTATTCTTAAGGCTGAATGCCCTGAATCAAGGTATGCATCAACTGTCCATGGCTAGATTGCTTTAGGGCTGAAAAATTGGATGAAGAAATTTGAACTCGGAGATTATGAATTATTGCTGACTCTTGATTTGATGCATGTTAAAATGTTTGTGATAAAACTTAAAAAGTGAAACAAAGCATATTGCATGAATGCAGACTGTGAATGAGGTGTCTGTAAGACATAGTAGTAAAATCTGATGAACGTATTGGAGACTCTTGCAGTAAAGACCCCTGCAGTTGGCTGTACATCTAGTGCTCGACTTACGACCATGGTCGTGCCCGCAGACCGGTCGTAACACGATTTGGTCGTAAGTTGAGTAGGCTATATGTACAGTTGAAATGGTGCACGCGGAGATGGTAGTGCTGCCGGAAGCTGGTCCGCACTGTCAGACGCCCAGCTGGGCAACGTTTGTGCTGCCAGACACGGAGCAGTCGTGGCTAGCGAGAGCGGTCATAAAGTCAAATGGTCGTAAGCTGCATAGGTGGTAAGTCAATCAATTTGTATTGACACATGTGACCTAAGAGACATCGTTAATGAATGTCTTCAGCAGTGTCCTTAAAACACCAAGAGGCATGAAACTCAAATGCCCTCAGAGAGACATAATGACTGCTGTCTAAAGGCCTTTACCTTTCTTGGAGGATTGGGATCAGCTGAATTTTGTCCTAAGGTCACCAGTTGGTAACCCTGCATTCCAACATACCCCAGGCCTGCCAGCTTTTTGGGCATCTCTCTTCGGTCATTATTGTGACTTAGGTTAGAAAGTAACAGAAAATGTTTGCTGACCCTTGGTGTCACACGTTCTGAGGACCCTAATTCACCTAATAGGCAATTAATATTACCTATTAGGTGAACTAGGGTCCTCAAAACGTGTGACACCAAGATAGAACAGAGTCAGCCTGGATTACTGACTTGTTTTTCAGAATTAGCTCTGTGTACGAAGGTACGATTTTCTGAAATTGCCAGTAAAATTTGCATTGAAATGTATTGTCTTTGAAAAAGGACATTTGATGAAATCAACCACTGTTCATCTATTATCCAACAAGAAAATTTAGTTTTGATTTCTTTTGCCTTTCTGAAGATAAATAATGAAAAATTTTATGTCAGTGAATGACACCTTTGAATGGGATGCAAAATGCCTATGTTTTAAACAATCAAGTACCTTCAGTTTTTATGACCTTAGTGATCTTTTCCCCTCATTCCTGTTATAGTGTCTCAGAGGAAATGCCTGAGAACACAGTGAACTCCATACTGACGTAAAGACCGGTGGTAGTAGAAACGCAGCCATGAGGCAGACTAAGCGTGGGAATATTTCTCATGGAATGAGGAGAGCACAGGATAAGGTAAAAAGAAATAATACCGTCTGACCTGGCACAGTGGCTCATGCCTGTAATCCCAGCACTCTGAGGGGCTGAGACAGGTGGATCACCCGAGGTCAGGAGTTTGAAACTAGCCTGGCCAACATGGCAAAATCCCATCTATACTAAAAATACAAAAGCCGGGCGTGGTGGCACATGCATGTCATCTCTGCTACTCAGAAGGCTGAGGCACGAGAATTGCTTGAACCCGGGAGGCAGAGGTTGCAGTGAGCCGAGATCATGCTTACTTCAACCTGGGCAACAGAGAGAGACTCTGTCTCAAAAAAAAGAAAAAGAAAAAAGAAAAAAAAAGAAATAATACCTTCCATAATTCATGTGATCCTTCATACACATTAGAATCCTGTAATAAAATCCTGTACTACTTGTCTCAAAAAATAAATCAAAGTGTGTTTACTGCCATTTAGTCAATGTTAAGGGAGCATTTCATTTGCGACCCAAAATTTTTTACTGATAAGCTGCCATCACAGAATGACTTCAAGTCTAGCTAGGGCCTTTACTGAAATAATTTCTAATACGTGTTTTATACAATCTTAGTTCACTCCATGCTTTATATATACAAACGTATCTGTAATCTGATTATGATAATCTGATAAAGATAATCTGTCTTTTTCACCTACTTTCTGTGTTTTACACCCTCACAGCTAAGCTAACATCAGCTTTAAAAGTATGAGCCACAGTTCCACCGAACATTAACGTTTTGTTTTCCCTCCCCTCTTTACATGAGTGGCATTGATTTCACGTGATTTTTAAAATACTTGCTACTTTATCGCCTGTGTATGTGTTTGTTGTGGGGGTGAGGTGGGCGATGTTAGTATCCTACATGGGCATCATCTGTCAATCTCAAATTTTATTAGACAATCATGAAAGGGTGTGCTGTTTTGTTTAAAAGTTTATATGTTTAGTTATTCATTATTGGATTTAAAGAAATCTTAAGATGTCTCTAAGTTGAAGAAAAATTAGGTAAACTTCTTACCATTAAAATGATGATTAATGGTTTTAACTGGCCCCATTTACCCAGTTGCAGAATCACTACATACTATTCTGAATGTAATGTTTGATTAAAGAGATGAGTCAAACCCTCTTATTTGTTGGTGTGGTTAGAGCAATCACAATTGATGGCTCACCACTGCTAGGCAATCCTACCCATGAAGAAGAACTCACAGCTCCTCAGTTCAGGGTTTCCAGTGGGTTTTGTGGAGACTACCCTTTCCTTTCTTCTCTTATATAAATGCTTATCATTTAATGTTTACTTATTTATTTACTACACCTCATGAAATGTATTGGTCATAATCTTTCATTCACAACACATCATCAACCTCTTAGATGTAGGACCTTTCTTTATAGAGTTTGTGGGTTTATTTGTTTTCTAATATATTTATTCTTAATTCTATAATCAACAATCCCCAAAGGACTATGTAATCCAAGATCTATAATAGACTACCAAAAATACTTTTTCCTAAGTGGTTCTCCCAATCCCACATCCCTGCCTTTTCTCTAAAAATAACTAATACCTGATTTTTATATCTATTTCCTCCTTGTTCTTTACGTAGATGACTTACTGCATGTATCTGATGCCTAAAACATATTGTTTAGTTTTACCTGGTTGTGAATTTTTAAAAAAGGATATCAAACTAAGTTGTCTTTTAAGACTTACTTTATTGATTCAGCAAAATGATACTAATGTTTATCTGTGCTGTTGCATGTAACTAAATACATTCCTTTGTGGAAAGACACCATAATTTATATATTTTCTGTCTATGTGTATTTGTATTATTTCCATTTTATTCCTTTATGATCAGTGCTATTGTGTACATAGTTTGGGGGACACATATACTAAGCTTTTCCTTTAATTGAAACTTGGAGTAGAATGCAAATGTCAGCTGTATATTGTTTTCCAAAGTAGTTACACCAGTTTATATTTCCACCATCGAAGTAAAAGAAAATCCTGGATACACACTCCATCCAATGCTTGATATGGCCAGTCTGCCTTATTTTGCTATTCAAAGGTAAAGTTGATATTGTCTGCTTACTTTGCACTTCCTTCATTATCAATAAAGAGAAAGTCAAATTGTCACAGTTTGCTGATATGACTGTATACCTAGAAAACCCTAAAGACTCATCTGAAAGTTCCTAGAACTGGTAAATGAATTCAGCAAAGATTCAGGATACAAAATAAGTACCCAAATCAGTAGCTCTGCTACACACCAACAGCATCCAACCTGAGAATCAAATCAACAATTCAACCCCTTTTATAATAGCTGTCAAAAAGTAAAGTAAGGCTAGGCAGGGTGGCTCACACCTGTAACCCCAGCACTTTTAGAGGCCAAGGTGGGCGGATCACAAGGTCAGGAATTTGAGACCAGCCTGACCAACATGGTAAAACCCTGTCTCTACTAAAAATACAAACATTAGCCAGGCGTGGTGACACACACCTGTAATTCCAGCTACTCAAGAGGCTGAGGCAGGAGGATTGCTTGAACCCAGGAGGCGGAGCTTGTAGTGAGCCAAGATCACACCATTGTACTCCAGCCTGGTGACAGAGTGAAACTCAGACTCAAAAAAAGAAAAAAAAAAGTAAAATAAAATACTTAGGAATATACCTAACCAAAGAGGCCTCTACAAGGAAAGCTACAAAACACTGCTGAAAGAAATCACAGATGACACAAACAAATGGAAACACATCTCATGCTCACAGATGGGTAGAATCAATATTGTGAAAATGTCTATACTTCCAAAAGCAATTCATAAATTCAATGCAATTCCCATCAAAATACTAACATCTTTCTTCACAAAACTAGAAAAACAATCCTAAAATTTATATGAAACCAAAAAAACAAGCCTGCATAGCCAAAGCAAGACTAAGCAAAAAGATCAAATCTGGCGGCATCACATTAGCTGACTTCAGACTATACTATAAAGCCATAGTCACCAAAACAGCATGGCACAGGTATCAAAATCGGCATATAGACCAATGGAACAGAATAGAGAATCCAGAAATTAAGCCAAATACTTACAGTCAACTGATCTTCAACAAAGCAAACAAAAACATGAGGTGGGGAAAGGACACCCTATTCAACAAATGTTTCTGGGATAATTGGCAAGCCACATATGGAAAAATGAAACCGGATCTTCATCTCTCACCTTGTACCAAAATCAATTCAAGATTGATCAAGAACTTAAATCTAAGGCCTGAAACCATAAACATTCTAAAAGACAACGTTGGAAAAAACTCTTCTAGACATTGATTTAAGCAAAGACTTCATGAACAAGAAGCCAGAAGAAAATTCAACAAAAACAAAGATAAATAGATGTAACTTAATTAAACTAAAAAGCTTCTGCACAGCAAAAGATATAATCAGCAGAGTAAACAGACAACAGTGTAGGAGCAAATCTTCACAATCTATATTTCTGACAGAGGACTAATATCCAGAATCTACAAAGAATTCAAACAAATCAGCAAGAAAAAAAAATAAAAAAAACAAGCAGGAACTTGATCCAAGATGGCCGTTTAGGAACAGCTCAGGATTGCAGCTCCCAGTGAAAGTGTAGAGGGTGAGTGGACGCCACATTTTTATTGCCCACAGACTAGGAAATTCCCAGGAGGAAGAGCTCCACAGGTCACCAGCACAGCTGTTTCGGCCAGCGTGGCTGTGCCGGCCGGTGCCGCTGCTTTGCCCCGCGCGGCTGCTTTGTCGGCGCCCCGGAGCAGCGGTTCTCAGTACAAAATACACCGGTCCGGGTGCCCTTTTGGCTGGCGATTGGAGCAACGGGAAGTCGCCCATTTGTCTGTTTAAAAAGGGGACCGAGCAGGGAACCAGGACAGTAGATTCCAGGGCAAAAAAAAAAAAAGCGCCACAAACCTCGGTGCCGCTGTTTAAGCCAGCGCAGTGAGTGGCCGCAGGGGAAAAACAAACAGACCCCGG
>NW_016107407.1:888110-907443 GCF_001604975.1 Cebus imitator
TAAAATAAATAAATGGGAAAAAAAAGAAATCTCATCAAAACGTGGGCTAAAGACATGAATAGACAATTCTCAAAAGAAGATACACAGATGGCCAACAAACATATGAATAAAATGCTCAATATCACTAATGATCAGGGAAATGCAAATTAAAACCACAATATGATGCCATAATGCAAATGACCATAATGAAAAATAATAATAATAATAACGTTGCATGGTTGTGAAAGGGAACATTTTCACACCATTGGTAGGACTGTAAACTAGAACAACCCTATGAAAAACAGTGTGGTAACATTCCTTAAAGAACTATTATAAAAGTGGGTCTACCATTTGATCCAGCAATTCCACTCCTGGGTATCTACCCAGAGGAAAAGAAGTCCTTATACGAAGAGGATACTTGCACAGGCATGCTTATAGCAGCACAATTCGCCATTGTGAAAATACGAAACCAGCCCAAATGCCCATCAATTAACAAGCGAATAAAGAAAACGTGGTGTGTGTGTGTGTGTGTGTGTGTATATATATATATATATATATATATATATATATATACACACACACTGTGGAATACTACTCAGCCATAAAGGGAACAAAATAATGGCATTAGCTGCAACTTTGATGGGATTGGAGACCATTATTCTAAGTCAAGTAACTCAGGAATAGAAAGCCAAACACTGTGTGTTCTCACTTGAAAGTGGGAGCTAAACTTTAAGAATGCAAAAGCATAAGAATGACACAATGGACTTCGAGGAGTCAAGGGAAAGGATGGGAGAGGAGTGAGGGATGCGAGACTACACGTTGGGTACAGTGTACACTGCTCAGAAATCACCACTGAAGAACTTATTCATGTAACCAAACACCACGTGTTCCCCAAACATCTATTGAAATAAAAATTAATTTAATTAATATATACATACTGATTCTAGGATACATAAGAAAAAAAAAAAAAAAAAAAAAAAAAAAAAAAAAAAAAAAAAAAAAAAAAGAGCCAAGACAACCAAAAAAGAGAAGAGAATCAGCAGAAAGAGGAGGAAGAGGAGGGAGGAGGAGAAGGGTGAGGAGGAGGAGAAACTGTAAGAAGAAAAAGAAGAGTAAGAAAAACGGAGCCTGGGTGCGGCGGCTCACGCCTGTAGTCCCAGCACTTTGGGAGGCCCAGGTGAGCAGGCCACCTGAGGTCAGGAGTTCGAGACTAGCCAGGCCAACATGGCGAAACCTTGTCTCTACTAAAAATACAAAAAAAAATTGGTCAGGCATAGTGGTGCGTGCCTGTAATCCCAGCTACTCAGGAGGCTGAGGCAGGAGAACTGCTGGAACCTGGGAGGCAGAGGTTGTGATGAACAGAGATGGCACGATCGCACTCCAGCCTGGAAGACAAAAGCGAGACTCTATTTCAAAATAAATAAATTAAAAGGGTGGGAAGAAGGTTAGCAATATCATTCATATTAGATATCAAGAATTACTATTAAGCTATAGTAATTCATATAACATCAGTCTACAGGTAGACAAATGACAAGTTGAAATGAATAGAGATGTGAAAAATCCATACATATAAAAATTGGTGATATGGGACAGCTGTGGTATTATAAGTCAGTGGGGAAGAAATGAATTATTGAATAAACAGTTCTGGGGCATGTGCCCATCCAAATGAAAACGAAATTCACAAAAATCACTGAACACACCAAAATTTGTTCTGGATGGGTGAAGGCTTACTATGAAAGTCAAATTATTAGAGAAGAAAACGTACTTGTTTGTTATTTCATGATAGACAAACATTTCTTAAATACAAAGGAAAAAGCACAAATCATAAGAGAAAACTTTAATACATTGGACCACATTAAAATCTGTTGCTCAAAGATGACATTAATAAAGCAGAAAAGGAAAGCCATGAACAGAAAGAAGATAATTGCAATGCCTGTTACTGACAAAGAATTACTGACCGTAAGTATAAAGAATTCCTATAAATTACAAGAGTAACAAATGATAGAAGCAGGTATGTGACAGAAAAGGAAACGTGGTTGGCCAGAACTCACAAGTAATAAAAAGCATGCTCACTAAAACCACAGGGGGACACCGTTTTCCTCCCCACCAAATTATTAAAAATCAGGAAGTCTGATAATACCAAGTCCTGCTGAACCTATGAAAAGTAATTTGGAATGTCTTTTGGCATTATCAAACAATGCTTGAGATGTATCTAACTTTAAATCTAAGGATTACATTCTGAAAGTTCCTCCCCATAAGCATGTACACAAGGAAATGAACAAAAATTTTCATATAACCAAGTTTGATATATTTTACAGTGAAATACCAGAGCCCATTGAAAATGATCAACAGCCAGGTCCATCAACACAAGTGAGTCCCAAGACAGGATGCAGAAGGGGGAAAAAGCACATGGGCAAAGAACACATATTATGCGGTTCATTTTCTATAAAGTTCAAAAATATGCAAAGCTAAATCACACATTATTTAAGGATTCAATCATACTAGGTAATATATTTTTTAACAACCAAGGAAAGATAAATACAGAAGTCAGTTTTCTCTGGGAGTACAGATAAGGATATTTTTAAGAATGGGAACACAGGGAGGCTTTAAAATTACTGGTAATATTTTAAGTTGATCAGGCGATACAGCAGTGTGCCGTGTCTTCATGAACTTGATTCCTCACCCTCATGGGTGCTTAGGACCCTAGACCCTCCTACCTTACGAAGAAATGTTTTAAAAGATGACCTTTTCTTTCTCTTGCATAGTCAGAACGTCATGCCCTTGTTCCACACGGCTTGTGATTGTGAAATATAAAGATGAAGTATTCTAGCATTTGTAGTGCTGGAAATACCGTGAAAGTTACTAGAGATACCGCATTAATCATGTGTTTTGTTTTCTGTGTTTTGCGATACCTTGACATCTTAAAAGCCTTCCTGGCAGGAGGAAGATTGCCTCTCCCAGGGCTAACCCTTTCTTAGAGCAGACATCTGGGCTGGGAGCATGTCCGTCATACACAAACCCGCCAGCCCTGAGTGTGTAGATCCCACCAACCCCTTATCTGACTCTCACACACAATGCCAATAATGTATTCCCTGCCTTGAATCCACCCAGATTACAGCCTGGTACAAGGCAACTAAAGATTGCCCCTCTAGGCAAAACCATAGCACTATTTAAATGAGTCAGTTCGAATCCCTTTTCCTTGCCTGGCCTTACCTTTTCCATGGAAATCCCAATAAAGGGTCTGGGTATGCTGTGCCCTTGCTCCTGTCTTCTGACACTGACCGAAGCTCAGTGCCCTGTGGGCTGCCTGGCATGCAGTGGCTGCCTCTCTGTGACCCACGGGCAGAATAAACTTCTTCATGCCAGGCCTCGCTTTCTTTCTGTCGCAACGCCAGCTTCACGTCTAACATTTACGTAGCCAACATTCACAAATGATGCCTCATCATCATTTTTATACTCCTGCATTGACCAACAAACAAAGTTCTCGAAGCCACAATGTCTACTAGTAGCTTCCACAGTTTCAATCTTTTATGCACAGTGCATATCCTGTATAAAGGTCTCTTTCTACGGGAATCAGAAATACGCGTTTTTCACAGTGGAAGCAACATTTTAGCTTGTTTTTCTTATCTGACCTGTTTCCACATTGGGCCGGGTTGTGTAGATGACTTGTTCCAAAGACAATTGCTGACTTCTACACATGAGCCAAAGCATTTACATAGAGAAGCTGAATCTCTCCATAGAAATCCATGGCTCTTATACAACCTGTTCTGGAAACAAATTGCAAAATCAGCTCAGGATTATTTTAGGTTGGACAAAGAAGCAGCTTGTGGTCCTGATGCATCCTAAATCAATGTTATTGTTAGAACAAAGGCAGCTCCAGTGGGAAGAGGGAGACAAACTTTTTCTTTTAACCTTTGACTTAGATTAAGTTTTACCAAAACAATGTTAAGGAATAAACAGTGAC
Organism: Cebus imitator; assembly: GCF_001604975.1. Lineage (NCBI taxonomy): Eukaryota > Metazoa > Chordata > Mammalia > Primates > Cebidae > Cebus > Cebus imitator. The sequence goes on from NW_016107407.1 coordinate 892,054, forward strand.
CTAGTTTGCTTTGATTTAATAAAAATGTGGCAAAAGCATCTAATATGGTCTCTGGCCTGATTTAACTGTGTCTGGGAAGGTGCTAATATCCATCCACATAAAAATCCCTTCCAAGCTGCCAGAATGTCCCTGCTGACTTACTTGGCAGAAAGTAGTTGCCGTGGCCTCAGACGTGAACCAGCAAGAAGCTGGACTCTGTGAGTCTGTGCAGGCCTGACATGTGCCCTCTGGGACAGCCGCTTTGACAGTTACAGTCATCATGGTACATTTTCCATGAGCAAAAAATGTTATCATAAAAAACACTGCAATGATAGTCGATGTTAGGGGTGCTATGGTACTTGAGGATGGATTCTAAACTCTAAGTTCCTTTGTACCTGTAGGAGGACACAGGGAAGCTTTCAAGAGGGTTAATTACCTGAGTGGTAGTGGAAGTGTTACTTTCATTGTGAGCTGTGTGATATCAAAGCATATACGATTGTCCCTTAGTATCTGTAGGGGATTGGTTCCAGGACATCAGCAGATATGAAAATCTGCAAATGTTTGAGTCCTGGGTATAAAATGATATAGTATTGCACATAACCTATGTACATCCTCCTGTATACATTCAATCATCTCTAGATTAATGTGAATGCTATCTACATAGTTGTTAAACGACATTGTTCAGGGAACGATGACAATAAAGACAAAGGTCTGTATATGTTTAGTACACATGCAATTCCTTTTCTGAACAGCTTTTTTCATAGTTTGGTTCAATCCATAGATGCAGAACCCAGGAACACAGAAGGCCAACTGTATTATCCAATAAACACAAAACTTAAAGGTGTTTCTTGTACTATCTTTCTAAAAATGAACATAGTTGTCGAACAAACTCAAATGTTTGCATATCTTCAATGGCAATCATTTTACAACTCAAATCTAAAACTTTAGTGAAGATGGGCTTTGTTTAAACAGAAAAGTAGAAGGAGAAGCTCTGTGTAAGACAAAGGGAAGAGACGAAGCTCCAGCTTCCCTGTCTCACATTCCCACCTTTGGCCTTTACTACAAACCATGAAAAGGAGCTACCCTGACTCCCCACAGCAAATCAACTCTGGCTTTCACCTGCAAAGAGAATTCTACTCCAGGGTTTATGGGACAGGAGGAGCATAAAGCTAAATGCACCCCAGGTTTGCGCATTTGAGCCAAGTAATGGGTGCGTTTGGCCAAAATTCAAGTTCATTCTGAAGCACTAAATCAAAGTGTTAGAGGTTTGGTTCCAACACTTTGGAATGCCTCTAGTAGTGAATTACGAATTGGTCAAACCCCCACTCCCACCCCATAATCAATCCAGTTGAGGTGACAGAGCAAAGTCGTGCCAGGACCTGGCCGGTGTGGCAAAAATAAGCAGAAGAATCAGAACAGTAAATTTCTTTGTTAGCAGCTCTTCTGGGCAAGCAGGAGGGACTGAAGAAGGAAAGGAAGACTCTAACAAAGCAGAGACTTGGAAGAGGAAGGATACAGTTATTCCCATACAGAATTGCAGAGAAAGCATGGGAATCACAATGGGGATGGAAACCCAATAAACCCCAGACTCAGGCTAAATGGTAACAGACATTTGATAGAGGGTTCTAAATTAAAACAAACAAACAAACAGAAACAAAAACAAACAAACAAAACCCTTAATGTAGGAAGAGAAAATAGAAGAGACAAGAAGCCAACTGCAGCAAAGTTACATTTCCCCAAACTTATGGGAAGCGGAAGCTCTGGGACGGGGGTGTGGCCAGGAGGAGATGGAAGGGCTGAGAAGCTAAGATCTTAACCCTTTGGGTTTAAAACAACGAAGATAACAAAGTTGCCACTTAGAGGAAAACAACATTTTAATTAAACAAATATAAAGCTTTTAACCAGACATAGCATTAAAATATGTCGTGGGGAAATAAATGTAAATGATATTTTCCAGATCAAGCTAATCTTGATAAGCAAAATTCCAGTCTCACAGCTGACAGAACAAGAATATTCAATTAAATCTCAGAATCTTTAGACATGAAAGGGCAGATGTGAGGACACCCTACCACACCCATGCATTGCACTTTCTTCTGTAAAACATAAATTGGAACGCCTTGATTAACAGTGATGTCAGCTTCTACTTAGTGCCTGCAAAGGAAGCCTCCTTCATGTGAGACGTTTAGGAAGCCTGCCCCAGAATGCTCAATGGCTTTTGATCTCAGGGCCAGGGAGGGGTGGCTGGGGAACTGAAGAGTAGATGATAATCTTAACAAATGAAAAAGGATAACAACACCAATTCAGGCTTCCCAAACAAAGATACATAACCATACTAAGAATGCTAGCAGTGTGCAAACGCATGATACACTAAATGTTATTGCTGGGTGTGTAAAATGACATTTCTAAAAACATTTTGCCTCTAGGAGAAAACAAAATGTAAATCCGTTCTCTTCTCCTTTCTCTGTGGAAAAGTCCATACTACTATTAAATAAGGCCAGAACATTCCATCTTTTTATTTGACAGATTCTCCCACTCTCCTTATTGAAAATAACTTAACTCCAGGAACTGCACAGCCTCTGCACAGATTCTAAATAATCATGACTCCATGGATTATTCACCAGCAGCTGTGAGCAGCACAAAGATTTTCCTAGACCAGAGCGGGGAGCATTCTGCAGCAGCCTAGAGGCAGCGTTTCCCCAGCCCTCAAGTGACTTTTAAGAGCCAGCCGGTCTGGAAAATGTTGAATTTGTTCATAGGAACAGTAAACACTGCCAAAATCAACAAGTTCCTTCCTTAGGGGGCTGTCGAGCAAATTGGTCTACACATTAAGACAGTTGAGACAACTTGTGTTGGAGAAGTGAACCCCTTCGGCACTGGGGTTTTACCCCAGAACTGTATTAGAAAGCCGATAAATCTCTGCTGGAGGAATTACGAACTGTGTACTTAAGAGGTAAAGGAAATTAGAATGGATGTCTTCTATAAATATCTTAGACAAAGTGATTTTTTTTAAGTGAAAAAGTAGGCCAGGAGGTTTAGTGAATTAGGTTAAATGCCTCAGCCACAAGGGCTAGATTGCTTGTTCTGTGTGACTTCACTGTGATTAGAATGATATGAAATGGTTTCATAGGTGATTGGTTACAAGTCAAGTAAAATGCTTTGATTAAAGTGGAATTGCTAAACTTTTTCTGACTGTCCTGTAATTACAGCCACCAGATAAATGTAGGATGCCAGCTAAATTTGAATTTCAGAAACGCAGCACATAAATTTTTTTAGTACAAGCATATCCTAAGCATTGCACGTGACATACTTACACTAAACAATTACTCAACGTTTATCTGAAATTCAAATCAAACTATGCATTCTCTATTTTTATTTGCTAAATCTGGCAAGCTCACCAGTAACACAGATAAAATAGGCCTGTGTTTTTCACACTCTGACTCTCGAACCCACACTGAATTCATATTTGAGAAAGTATGGCCAGTCCCTATGTCTAGAACTATTAAGATTAAGTATTATTTATGAGATGAAAATCCAGGCAAGGTTTTCTATGTAGTTAATTCTAAAAGTTACTTTGGGGAATTGAGTTTCTTAAGGTTTCTTCTAGGTTGTATTTTATAACTACCCTGGGAGTTTTTAAAAATCCCTGTGTCCCGGATTCAGCTCAAACTAATGAAACTAGAACCTCTGAATAGGACCCAGGACTTTCACCTTTTTAAAGCTCCCTGGCAACACCAAAGGGCTGCCAAGGTGAGAATCACGGCTCCAGACGGGTTGGTACCACCCTGCCAATCTGTGATCACAAAAACAAAAAGCAAAAAGATGGCTATTATTGCATTGCTGAATGTCATTTCAGTTAGCAGAAAATGTGGTCTTTTTTTTTTTTCTCCTTCCTTGTCTGTAATTCAAAAGAACATGCACAGCTACCGAAGGGAGCTAAATGGAGGCGTGAGGACTGGTGAAGAGAAGAAGGTCTTTAAAAATTTTCTAAACAAGATCTTCAAATATAACAGGCCTATAAAAACTGTATCAGTCTGGGCTTTATGGGCACAGCTGTTAAGTTAAACATCCATAAATCTATGCTCTTATCAAGGGATTGAAACGATATAGAAACATACATGTTTACTTTCACAGCGCATAGAGAGAAGTCATAAAGTGTGTATTTCAAGGACATAGTGCTCCACTGTTTGATTCTGCTTTTTTTCCAAAAATTATTTCCTATCAGTGTCAGCTATAGAACACTAAAACATGACAGAAATACCCAGCCAAATTTGGTATTTTAAAATTCAAATCATGGGTTCCATTCCATTCCAATGTGCTCTTAAAACTACTACATGTTGCAAAGATCACTAAGGTTGGTTTATTTCAGCAAATGTAACTGACAGTTGAGGCCAATGTATTGCCTGAAGACTCATATAGGAAAATTCTTTCTAGGTTTGTCCTGGAAGTGGACTGATAAGCCTGCTGCAGTGATGTATGCTTTTAAGCATTCCTTGTCAGAAAGCCCCAAGAATTGTTATATTATTCAAACCCCAGTCCCAGCACTTGCAAGGAGAGTTCCAAAGCAAGCTTCCCTATCTTATCACTTACCACTGGCCCCTCAGTGCATTTTGACACAGAGTATATTTACTTTCAACACTGACACATTCCCATGACTCTACTCATGCCTCTCCTGGATTTAGGATTTCCATATACACTTTTCAACAAGTTGTTTTGTAATTTCAGTCCTCAAAAGGCTAAAGAGTTCTAGTAAGAGTAGAGTTAACCAGATCTTTCATTAATACTGGAGAACTGATCATCGCTATACACAGCACCAATAGAATTTTTGGTTTGCCTGGTACAACAAAAGAGCTAGAAGTATAGCAATCATGAAATTATTTCATGTTTTATTTCATCTTCGCTTCCTTATATGGTACTAAATACGGTCTATGTTTAAATTCAAGGTGTTTTCCTTTGCTGGAATTGTGCCTTATATACTAGGGGGCACACTGCTTAAGTGAAAAGAGAACTGTCTGTCATCAGATTCAACCCAAAATGCATATGACTCCTACGATTCCCCCTTTCTAGACTTCTTTCTTCTTGCGCTATGTGTTCTCAACCAATGCTCCCATCCATCTCAAACTCTTACATCTTCTCCTGTGTGTTTTTTACCCCCAAATGTGTATTTCCATCTCTAAAATCTCTTCGAAGTTACAATCTTGTTTTTCCAATTGTCCATAGAACATATCTCAGCAACCTAGGCTCAAAAACTTTGACACATGAACCTTCACATAGTCAACTACTTTACTCATCCACTTTTCTTCCTTAAGAGTTTCCGCTTGGAGGCCAAGGCGGGCGGGTCACCTGAGGCTGGGAGTTCAAGACCAACCTGACCAACATGGTGAAACATCGTCTTTAAAAAAAAAAAAAAAAAAGAGTTTCCATATCTGCCTCTTCACCTACATTCCTGCTTCCAACTTTCTGTATCAGCAGCGTTCATTAGCTCACATCCAGACGATTGCTATAGCCTCCTATTTGAGCTCCCTAAATCGCCTCCATAGATAGCCCTGACCGTGACACTCCCCAGGGTAAAGGCATTTTTTAAAAAAAGCTTAGCATATTTTTATTCTCTACTGACTACACAGACCATGCTAAAGATATGGAAATTAAGGCCTGGGAATATCAGTGAAGAGAGATTCTAGCAAATACTTCAGGATCTCAGTGGGAATCCTAGAAGTCCATACCCTAGGAGTAAGAGACAACCGGAGACCCACACAATAATGGCAACCAGCATTGAGTTGCACTCCCTGATCAGATTTAGGTCATGTGATGCAACTCTGTGTTTCTAATACAGACCAGGGTAAATCTCTTGAAAAAAATATCATCAGAGTCCACACAATGTCTGTCATTCAGTAAACATTTACTAGGCATGTCAAGAAACATGACCAAAGAAAAGCAGTAGAAACAAACACTCCGTTTAACCAAGTTATTGAGGTTATTAGAGATGGGCTTTTAAACAGCTATATTTAATATTTTTTCAGAAGTAGATGACGTAATAAAGCATTTTACTAGAGAATTGATATCTATTAAAAAGAATGAAATAAAAATTCCACAGTTGAAAACATGACACTGAAAGGTAGACTTGATAGACAATTAACAGCAGATTGATACAATAAAACAAAGAATTAGTGAACTAGTCAGGAGAAAAAAAATACAGTCTAAAGCAGAGAAAACAAAAGAAAGGGATGAAATAACACAGGAAAATTGTGAATGCATATTTGTACAGTTTTCATAAGTATACATATACATATGTATGTGTGTGATATACAATATGTCTGAGACATGGAGAAAAATTGCAACATACATGTAATTGAAGTCTCAGAAGAATAGATAGAGAACAAGGCAGAGAAAATACTGGACAAGATAATGGTTTTCAAAATATGGCTAATAATCAAATCGAGATGCAAATCTTAGAAATATATGCACATGCACACACACACATACACACACACATCCCTAGTCAAATTATTGAAAATCATCTGAAACTAGGGACAAAAGAAAACACTAAAAACGTCCAAAGAAAAATATTATCTCTAAAGAGGCAACAAAGATTTACAGCTGATGTCTTCATAGAAATGATAAAATAAAGAAGACAAGGAGTGATATATTTAAAGTGCTTAAAGAAAAAAAAAGAACAGCCAAACTAGAACTCTGTACCTAAAGAAAATATTCCTCAAAAGTGAAAGAGAAATAGATATTACCATACATATAAAAACAGAGAATTTGTTGCCAGCAGACAAGAATATACCAAAAAAAAATTGTTTATTTTTTTCCAAACATGGTCACGAGCTCATAGTATTTTTTTCTGGGAGTTTGGGGAAAGATATGTTGGTGTCACAGTAGGGGAATAATTTTTAAATAATTTTTAAAATCGACATATAAAATTGCATGTATTTATTGTATACAACACAATGTTCTAAAGTGCATATTCCTTGTGGCATGGTGAGATTTAGCTAATTTACAAGGCATTACCTCATGCTGTTGTCATTTTTCTTGCCAGAACACTTAACGTCCACTTTCTCAGCCTTTTGAAAGAATACAATATATCGTCACAAACTACAGTAACCATGCTGTATGATAGACTTGATGTGGCAGAAGGAAAATAATCTCAGGTAGCAACACAAAAAAATGCAGGAAGAAATTAAAAACAGCAGAAAGGATGTGAGTGATTAGAATCTAGTAGATGGATGGATTTTGTGACCGGACAGAAGTGGACAGCTATTCATTAAGTACTCCAGTGCCTCTCCGGTGACTTCCGCCACTAGGGCAGGACGTTTGTCCTATTTCCTGTTGTTACGTTAGTGCCTAAAACTGTGATTGGCATACAGTAGGCACTCAACAAACATCTGTTTAATCCAATAGCTGGATGAATATTGTCTTCAAGTCTGCATTATATTTAAAACTTTGGGGCAATAATAGACATGACCTTAGTTACCCAGACACAGTGTTAAGGAGATTATGGACTGAGAGGAAAATTAATGCTTATTTTTGGGAAAGGAATGACAGGGAGAAAAGAGACAGGAGAGGAAAGACACAAACTTGTAATGTTTGGAGCAACGCAGAGAAGGATCAGGGTGAGAGCTCAACCCAATTGCACTCTCTGCTCCTAAGCTGTTGGGAGGAAAATCTTGTAGCAGTGGTGCAGAAAAGGTAGCCAAGCTTCTTTTTGGAAATATATTTAGTCATTTATTATTTGTGGGCCAATACCCTAACAAAGGTCTTAGTAGCAATTTTAAGAGCAACACAATAAGGCTAAATATGCCCACGATGAGGATTATCCTAAAGGAAAGGAAAGGAAGGAGGATGCATATGTTAGCGGGTTTCTAATCAGTGAGCCTCACCGCTGTCATCCCTGTTAAGCTGAGATGGAATGGCTGTTCCTGCAAGTGAATAAGGTGACCCCCTGCTACCATCACCTCAGCGTGCCAACAGCACAGCACTGCCGGTATCATTCCAGAGCGGTCACGAGCTCATGCTATTTTTTCTGCGAGTTTGGGGAAAGATACGTTGGTGTCACAGCAGGGGAATAATAGACAAGTGTCACAGTACTACGCAGACAGGCAGAGAAAGGGACACAGATTGGGGCCTTTAAAAAGCTAGCTACAGGCATTGATTACTAAGATTTAAAACTGAAACCAAATTATACGGAAAAGGCATTTATGTTGGAAGTAGGATGGGGAACATTTGTAGATGAAACAAATAAGATGACTAAAACATAGTTTTCTGTATTTAATTAAATCTTAAAACTATAGAATTTATTTTCTAGTTGATGAAAACTAAAAAAAAACAACTAATCTCCTATAATTTTATGAGTATTAACCACCTACTTTTATAATAATTTTGTTAGCATACACTGATAGATGTTTCTATTAATAGATAGCATTACCCAGGTTTTTGTAACAGATACATTACATAAAATATATATTTTTAATCATTTTTTCTTGAAGAAAATTAATACCTCTAAGAGAAACCAAAAGCTCCATTAATTCGTATTAAATTATTTTTAAATCAATTAAAATGTGCTATTTCTATGCTCGCAAAGGCAGAGATAACATAAAGTTGTTAGAGGTAATTTTCCAAGTGCTTACACAGGGGGGATTCTTTCTTTCTCTCCTTTTTATCAGAAATCATGATTATATAGATCCTTTTGGGGAGTAAAGTTACCTAGAAATATTTCCAGGTATAAAGCCAGAGTTTCTAGGCACTTTGGTTCTCTTTAAGCTACTTCAAAATAATTCAAGTTTTAGCACTAGTCATCATGTAAGAGAAAGAGGAATGAGGTTCTTACCTGCCTCTGAGAATGAGTTCAGAATGTTGGAAGAAGTAGAAGTTTATTACAATCCTGATGCATTTGTAGTCGGCTAGAACCTCAGTGATAAATTTCCAAAATAAATGTTTGGTGATTAAAAACTTAACATTTTCAAACCTCTCATTTCACCAGGCCTTGCATACTTGTCTTGGTGTTCAAATGACTAAGAAAGAATTTGTAAACTGCATGTCACAGGATTGGGCAGACGGTAAGCTTCCCATATGTGTTATTTCCTTTACCCCATTGAAATTTACAGCTTGTGCTTCTCATCTGCATTTGTCAATTACTATCATTCAAAACAACTACCTAACTGCTGCTCATATTGATGGCTTATGTTTGTGTTGTTTGAGAATTTCACATTAGTAAAGAATTAACTAAGCTCAAGGTCAATCAGTTCTTCCCTTAATATATTGCTATGAGCTCTGTATTTGTATGAACAAGTTTTAAAAGTACACACACACACACACACGTAGGCACACATATAATATCCTGCTGCAGCTTGGTTTTAATAAACAGAAAACACGAAGGAAACCAAAATTACAGCTATAAAATCCCTATCATTAATAGACAGGATCCTCATTAGAAATTGTCATGCTTTCATAATTCTTCCTCAACCAGTGAGTTTGGTAGCTTAGTCATTTTAGGCTGGCTTCTGTCCTTGTTTGTCATGTCTACGTCACAAGGGTGTTGGAAAGATTAATTAGTTAACATGCAAGGTTCTTTGAAGATGAAAGCACTCTGAAATTGCTAAGTGGTGCTAGCATTCCTCCATAGTACATATTCTTCTTTTTATATTTATAAAGATTTATCCACCTTCTATTAACCCTTTTGACTAACATTGTTTACTCAGACTTTTAAAACATAATCAACTAGCTGGTCTTTTTCTCTACAAGTCTCAAATAATTTTTTAACTTATGTCCTCATTTCTCTCTCAGGGTTTTCTTGGGATTATTTTTTCTCTCACTGAGAGATCCTGATTTCCTTTTTCAAATCCTGCTGTGTATTTTCTTCTAGTTCCATTTTTGTATTTGCTGGGATTGTGGACTGGTATACCAAAAGATCACTAAAGGGAAAAGAAAAGGTCACTATTATGAAATCCTAGAAGCCTGGGCCATGAGAATTATTAATTTGGATCTATTATCACAGTCCAAAGGCCAGGCAAATCTATGTGTGCAGTTCAGTGGTGCAGTGGGCGAGCAGCTGAGCAAGAAAGAAAAGGTGCATTACATCTAGGTCTGAATTTTCACATGTAGTTATCTAAAAAGGGTTTTTTATGAGACTGAGTACACATTGAAAGGAATCTGATGAGGTGCCCTCAAGTATTCCAACTTCTTACCCTGGGTACAGCTAATGGTATCCAGGCCCATGGGTTATGGCTCTGCAAGACAGAAGAAGAAGGCATTCCTCCAGCAGACCCAAGCCATGAGGAGGAGGCTTATTTCCAACAAGGACTGAAACACAGGGATGCTTACTACAGAGTTATCGCAATCATTTTAGCTACTTACATCTGCAAAGCAGAGCTCGTTTCCCACGATGAAATGCTGGGGTTTTCTTCACAGATCCAACTATGAAGCATCCCTCAAATATTTTTCCACTACTGTTTTGGCATTTTCCCTTCTGATTGTAAGTGGGACCATGAAGTGTTTAAAAAAATTATTTTTAAAAAGAGATGTCTGTTTTATTATACACAAAATATATATTTGTATTTAAGATGTACAATATAATGATTTGGTATACACATACATCATAAAATGATTACCACAATCAAGATAATTAATACTTCATGTTATTTTAAAAATATATGCTCCCCAAGAGACAATGGTACTGACCAATATCTTTTCATTAAAGAGTCTACAAAAACATAACTACATGCAAATGCTTCTGTATTTGCATTTTGTTATTCTGCTAACATTTAGACATACTCAATTATATTTTTCATGATTTCTATCTCAAATGGAATGAGGATAAACCACTGTAAAACATACATAAAATAAGATGAAAAATGATCTTGGCACAATGTATTTATTATAATTGCATACCGCACATACACATACATGTATATGCATATGACTATTTCTACATTAGAAACCCTTAATTATAATCTTCATTTACAAAAGGCATATTTTTAAAAATACTCATTTCTTTAACATACTGAGGAGGAAACTAACAATAAATGCAAACTCTTAAAACCCAAGTGACTTTTATCTTATAAGGAGAAAACTAACAATAAATCCAAACTCTTAAAACCCAAATGGCTTTTACCCTATAAGTTTCCATATTACTATGGTTAGAATTTATGCCCAGAAAGAGTAACCTCAGTTCTCTGGGGTTTTGTAAAAGCTGAAGAATTAAGTGTGTTATGCTCAACAACTTTGACTTATAATGTTTATATATTTTATCTATCAAATATTATATTTATTGTTTCTACGTTAGATTTTAGGTGAAAGTGTCTATATACAATTCTAATTGGCATTTGAAAATGATATTTTCTTCTCCCAAGAAATCTGAAAAAAAATTAAGTAATTTATTCTTAGAATTGAGAAATTCATTCTTAAGGAATAAATAATATACCAGTGAGAGTATTTTGTATTTCAATACGTTGCTTTTTTGATGACATAATGCCCTGTAAAATAGGTTGAGGAGCTAGTATTTCCTTTATTTTAAGGCTAAAGAGAAATAAAGACATGGAAATAGAACATTAGAAAAAAGGGTCAGAGTCAAGTCACTCCACTGACAACCAAGTACCCTAGAGGAGCAAGTCAACCAGACTGGAGGAAACCCAGTCTAGCCCTGGACTCCGGCTCAAATCTCCTCATCAAAAATTGTGTCTAATTTTTCAAAAGAAGACATATGAGTGGCCAAGAAACACATGAGAAAACGCTTGACATCACTAATCATCAGAGCAATGCAAATTAAAACCACAAAGAGATGTCATATTCCATCAGTCAGAATAGCTATTATGAAGTAAAGTGCATTTATTTTCATCTACCAATTCTTCTCTAATTAACTCAGTGCATCCAAATGTGTCTTTATTGAGGAATTGACAAGTGAATAAATATCAGATAATGACATAAATGTTCAACAATAGAATGGTAAGAGATTATCGTGCTACACAATTATTAAAACTGATTATAAGAGAACTTATTAATGTAAAAAGATGTTCCTTAATATGGCTATAAGATTAAAAATGTTATCTATAGCATTACCTATTTTTGTAATGTATGTTCATATACATAAAATATTATGGAAGGATAGGAAATGAATTTACGTTATAGTGCTTATATTATCTAATTTTTAATGAATAGGTATGAGTTTTGCACCCAGAAAAAAAAATAGTTGTTTCAATTGTGAAAAGGAAAATGACTTAAAAATAAGACTTCAAAACATTTTAATATACCAAATCACCAGTGTGTCTCTCCAATTATTGTACTTAACTAAACATAAATATGTTAAAAACTTTCAAAGCTGGATAAATGAGGTATACTAAATATCCTAAATTGTATTTCTTTCCATCATTTTAATTATCATTTATAGTTAACTTTATATCAGTATTATTAATGGCTCATATAGTAAGTTGATTTCTCTTTCTATTGTGGCATATGACACTATTATTAGCAACTGTTCACTTTCCTCTCCATAGGAGAAACTATATCTGTGCCCATTCCCATGTGACTTGCAGAGATAAGCCCTCCTTGGATTTTACTTGGCCCATGAAATATGAATGCAACTGATATCCAACTGGATGCTTTAAGGGCCGTTGCACAATTCATTTCCCCCTCCCTCTGCCATAGAAACTGCATGTCATGGATGGGGAATGAGACTTTAGCCCAGATAGTACATTGAAGGAAACGTGTGGGATGCAGAACAAAGCTGTCATTGAATCGTAACCAACATGTAACTTGAGTGAGAAGTAAACCAAAAAAATCAGTGTGTCAAATCAGACATCTTACCCAAGATCCAGCCTTTACAAACAATTTCAATAATACAGTCGAGAAGCATAGACAAAAAAAGAGAGAGGCTTTGGACTTCCGGATTGACCCTCCAGGAGAGCACCGGAAGAAAAGCTATTATCGGTGTGGTCGCTTCACAGAGCCAGGAGAATTTAGGTTATAAAACATCTCTACCTTATTCTCTACCAGGGGTAACCTGCAAGGAGTTCTGTAGATAAGAACTCTCTAGTCATAGCAAATGTCGCTGGTTTTCAGCACGTTTGCCAAAAGTGAAATCATACCACCTAATTTCTGTCTTTGGGAGCATCCCCTTGTAACTGGAAAAGAAATGAATTATAGGCTCCAGTTGCTTTGCATCCTTCCTCCCCAAGAGCAAACAATTTGGCCATAGTATTAAAAAACAACTAGTAAGTAGTGGCCGCATTAATATTCATGTTGAAATGCATTGATGATTTGTCACATGCCAAGCAGATAAGAACCTAGCGCCCCACCACCATTCTATGAGATAGATATTGCTACCATCCACAGTTTGGAGATGATTACACAGAGAATTCAGCAGAATGAAGTGAATACATGCAAAATGTAAGGATCACCAAAAATTTCACCAATTAAGATAGATGATATGCTAATGCAATATTTTTAATAATCCACACTAATGCAAAAAATTATAATTATCAAAACATTTTTAAAGACAGTATCATTATGATTTTTTTTCTTTTGCTTCAATATTGCTCAGCATAGCATCGATGCTGACACCGATCTCGTCTTTACATAAAATGTTGATATTTTGTTCATCATAAACTTTTTCGTTAATGATTTTTAAAATATTGCATTAAAATATTATTTATGTTGATTACTGAGCATTTCAGTCAATAAATTTTATTTGAGCAGTTTTAGCCTTACAGCAAAATTTGGTGGAAAGCACAGAGTTCCCTTACCCCTGTCCCCACACACAATCTCTCTCACTATCAACACCCCCTGCCAGATTGGTATATCTGTTACAGTTAATGAACCTACATCAACACATCACTGTCACTGTAATTTTTTTTTTTTTTTTTTGGAGACGGAGTTTCGCTCTTGTTACCCAGGCTGGAGTGCAATGGAGGGATCTGGGCTCGCTGCAACCTCCGCCTCCTGGGTTCAGGCAATTCTCCTGCCTCAGCCTCCTGAGTAGCTGGGATTACAGGCGCACACCACCATGCCCAGCTAATTTTTGTATTTTTAGTAGAGACGGGGTTTCACCATGTTGACCAGGATGGTCTCGATCTCCTGACCTCGTGATCCACCCCCCTCGGCCTCCCAAAGTGCTGGGATTACAGGCGTGAGCCACCGCGCCCGGCCCTGTCACTGTAATTTACATTACGATTCACTCAGTTTTGTACATTCTTTTTTTTTTTTTTTTTTTTTTTTTTTTGAGACAAAGTCTCGCTTCTTTCACCAGGCTGGAGGGCAGTGGCGCAATCTCAGCTCACTGCAACCTCCGCCTCCTGGGTTCAAGTGATTTTTCCTCCTCAGCCTCCCAAGTAGCTGGGACCACAGGCGCGTGCCACCACGCCTGGCTAATTTTTTTTTGTATTTTTAGTAGAGACGGGGTTTCACTGTGTTGGCCAGGATGGTCTCGATCTCTTGACCTCGTGATCCGCCCACCTCGGCCTCCCACAGCGCTGGGATTACAGGTGTGAGCCACCGTGCCCGGCCCAGTGTTGTACATTCTATGTGTTTTAACAAACATATAATGACATGTATCCACCACTGTAGAATTGTATAAAATAGTTTCACTATACTATGTCCTAATAATGATCTGTGTTCTGCCTGTTTATCTCACCTTTCTCCCTCATTTCAACCACTAATCTTTTTACTTCCCCCACAGTTTTGCCTTTCCAGATTGCTGTTTATTTGAAATCATACAGAGTGTAGCATCTTCAGATTGGCTTCTTTTACTTGCTAATATGTATTTAAGTTTCCGCCGTGTCTTTTCATGACTTGATAGCTCATTTCCTTTTAGTGCTATTCCATTGTCTGAATGCACCACATTTTATTTATTCAGTCAACTACTGAAGAATAACTCGATTTGTTCCAAGTTTTGGCGATTACAAATTAAGCTGCTATAAACATCCATGTGCAGATTTTTGTGAAAACATAGAAGCATGATTGCTGGAACAGATGGTAAGAGTAGGTTTAGTTTTGTTTAAAAAAAAAATACAAAAACCTGCCAAACTGTCTTCCAAAGTTGATGTTGTCAGTGTGTTGAATTTTTGACATTCTAATAAGTGCTCAGTGGTACCTCATTGTTGGAGCTTGTTGTTGATTCTTTCAGTTTTCTACACAGACGGTCATGTTTTCTGAGAGCATAGACAGTTTTATGTCTTCCTACATGCATTTTATTTCCTATTCTTTTCTTATTGTATGAGCTGGGACTTCCATTATAATATTGAAAAGAAGTGTTGAGAGGGACATTTTGCCTTGTTTCTGATCTTAGGAGAAAAGCCTAAATTTCCCACCATGTTGCATGATATTAGATGTAGGTTTTTTGTAGATGACGAAGTTCCTGTCTGTTCCTAGTGTGTGGAGAGCTTTTATCATAAAAGACGTTAGATTTTGTCAAATGCTTCTTTT
>NW_016107407.1:907528-978839 GCF_001604975.1 Cebus imitator
TGTATTTTCTTTTTTCGAGATGGAGTTTCATTCTTGTTGCCCAGGTGCAATGGTGTGATCTCAGCACACCACAACCTCTGCCTTCCAGGTTCAAGTGATTCTCCTGCCTCATCCTCCCGAGTAGCTGGGATTACAGGCATGCGCCACCACGCCAGACTAATCGTGTATTTTTAGTAGAGATGGGGTGTCTCCATGTTGGCCAGGCTGCTCTCTGAAACTCCTGACCTCAGGTGATCTGCCCGTCTCAGCCTCCCAAAGTGCTGGGATTACAGGCATGAACCACCAGTCCCAGCTTTTTTCTTTACCCTGTTAATGTGAATTACATTAGTTGATTTTAGAATGTTGAACCAGCCTTTGAATACTTTGGAGAAATCCCCAATGGTATAGGATATAATTGTTTTTCGTGCATTGTTGTATTTAACTTACTAACAATGTTTTGAGACTCTTCGCATCTGTGTTCATGAGAGAGACTTTTCTGTGATGTTCCTTTCTTATAATGTCTTTGTCTGGTTTGGGCATTAGAGTAATGCTCCTCTGATAAAATGACTTAGTAGGTTCTCTCTGTGTTTATCTTATGGAAGAGATTGTTGAGTACTAATATAACTTCTTCCTTCAAAGTTAATTTACCAATGAACCCATCTGTACCTGGAACTTTCTGTGTTGGAAGGTCAGTAGTTATTGTTTCTATTTCTTTAATATATGGAGGCCCATTCAAAATCTGCTTCTTCTAGCACAGGTTTGGAAGATTGTTTCTTTTGGGGAAATGACCCATTTCATCCAGGTTATTACATTTATGAACATAGAGATCTTCATAATGTTTCTTTATTAATCTTTTCATGGCCATGGGATCTGTAGTGATGTCTCTCTTTTATTTCCAACATTTATAATTTGTATCACCTCTCTTTTTTCTTAGTTAGCATAGCCAGGGAATTATCATTTCTATCGTTCTTTCCCCAGCTCCAGCTTTTTCTTTCACTGATTTCCTCTTTTCAGTTTTGTTGATCTCTACTCTAGCTTTTACTATTTATCTTTCTCTTTGGATTTAACTTGCTCTCTTTTATCTGGTTTCCCATGGTGTAAGCTTAGATAGTTGATTTTAGGTCTTTCTTCTCTTTGATTATAAGAACTCAGTGCTCTACATTTCCTCTAAACATTACTTATGTTGCATCCCACAGTTTTTGATAACTTTCATTTCCATTTTCATTTAGTTTATTTAAAATATCTTTAAATTTTGCTTGTTTCTTAGAAGTATGTACTTTAGTATTTTTCAGCTACCTTTATGCTATTGATTTCTACTTTAATTCCACTGTGGTCCAAGAGCAGACACCGTATGATTTCTATTCTTTTAAATTTAGTAAGGTGTGTTTTATGGCCCAGAATGTGGCCTGTCTTGGTGAATGCTCCATGTGACCTTGAAGAATGTGTATTCTGCGGTTGTTGGATAATGTAGTTAATACGTCAATTATATCCAGCTGATAGATGGTGCCGTTGTGTTCAACTTTGCCCTCACTAATTGTCTGCCTGCTGGATCTGCCTATTTCTGAGTGAGGAGTGTCGAAGTCTCTGGCTGTAATAGCGGATTATCTGTTTCTCCTTGTAGTTCTGTCCAATTTGCCTCACATGTTTTGATGCCCTGTTGTTAGGCACACACACTTAAAGATTGTTAGGTTTTCTTGAAGAATTGACCCCTTTATCATTATGTAGTGTCTTGCTTTATCCCTGATAACTTCCCAGCTCTGAAGTCCATTTTTTCTAAAATTAATACAGCTACTCCTACTTTTTTTGAATTGGCACTATCATAGCGTACCCTTATCCTGTTACTCGTAATCTATATGTGTTCTTAAAGTGTGTTTCTTCTGGACAACATAGAGTTACACTTTGTTTTTTGATCCACTCTGACAATCCCTGTCTTTTAATTGGGGCATTTTGACCATTGACGTTTACCTAATTATTGATATAACAAGATTAATATATACCATATTTCTTACTGTTTTCTATGTATTTTTTCTGTGTTCCCATTTTTGTTTTCCAGTCTTTTCTGCTTTTTCTGGTTTGAATTGGCCATTTTGTATAATGTATATGCTAAGAAAAAAAGAAAACTGATGATGCCATTTTCTCTTTTTTTCTTAGCATATACATTACACAATTTTAAAACTCTCTTTAACATTTGCCCCAAAGCATGCAATATACATTTACAGCTAGCCAAATTCTACTTTCAGGTAACAGTACAGCAGTTCATAGGTGGTACAGGTACTTTATATAAGTGAATATTTATTATTTTATTTATCTTGTCCCTATATCATTGCTGTAATTCCTTTCACTTATATAGGAAGATACATAAGTATACTTAGGTGAAATGTCTGTCTATACACACTCACATAAGCATACATATTCTAATACATTGTTCTGATACCTCATTGCTATCATTATTTTGGACAAACTGTTATCTATTAGATTAAGACTGGAAAGATAAAGGTTTTTATTTTATCATCAGGTATTCATTCTCTGATGTTCTTTCTTTCTTTAGGTAGGTCTGAGTTTCTGGCCTATGTCATTTTCCTTCTTGAAAAACTTCATTTAACATTTCATACAAAGCTAGTCTACTGGCAAAAGACTTCCTCAATTCTTGTTTATGTAAGAAAAAATTTTATTTTTCATTCACTTTTGAAGAATAACACTACAAGGCACAAAATTCTAAGTTGGTGCTTTTCTCCCTCAACGCACTAAATATTTCACTCCACCCTCTTCTTCCTTACATCGTTTCTGAGGAAAGGTTGGATGTAATTTTTATCTTTGCTCCTCCCTAGGTAAGATTTTTTTTTTCTCCAGACTTTTTTCAGATTTTTCCTTTATCTTTGAATTTCTCCAGTGTGGGTATGATATGTCTAGGTGTGACGTTTTGGAATTTGTTCTTATTAGTGTTCTCTTAGCATTCTGTATCTGCAGTTTTGGTTTGACACAGACTAGAGGAAAATCTCAGTCATTATTTTTTCAGATATTGCTTTGTTCCTTTCTCTCTTTCTTCTCCTTCAGGTATTCCCATTATGTGTATGTTACATCTTTTGTAATTGTGTCACAGTTCTGTTTTGACTTTTACAGACTTTTTTCATCCTTTTCCCTTTCAGATTTATAACTTTCTATTTTCATGTCTTCAAGCTTAGAATGATTTCTTCAGTAATGCCACATCTGCTAATAATCCCATCCAAAATACTCTTCACTTCTATTGTAGTACTTTTTATCTCTAATATTTTATTTTAGTTGTTTCTTAGAATTCTTATGTCTCTGCTTACATTTTTGTGGTTTTGCATGATGAATTTTTTCCTTTAAAGCCTTTAATATATTAATTTTAATGTTTTTAATTCCTGGTTTGATAATCACAACACTTTTGCCATATCTAACTCTGGTTCTGATGCTTGTTGAGTCTTCAAATTGATCCACTTGTTTTAGTATGCCTTGTAATTTTCTGTTGAAAGGCAGACATGACATAACAGGTAAGGGGAATTGGGCTAACCGGGCCTTCAGTTGTGGGGTGAAAAGGTGTGAGTAGGGGAGGGTTCTGTAGTCCTGCGATTGAGTCTCAGCCTTTCGTGAACCTGTGCCTCTGGACTGTGAACTTCATCAGTGCTACTCAGGTTTCTTTCTTCTCCCTTAAGTGAGACAGGGTGGCTGGAGGGGGTTGGTTGTGTCTCCCTTTATCTAGGTAGGTTAGGCTCTGATATAACTTCAGCATGTTAGGCTGTGGTAAAACAGTTTCTCCTGAGGGCAGGCCTTGTTAAGAACGAATGTTCTGGGGTATTTCAAGCTGCTTTCTTTTCCCCATTCCTGACAAAATATATAAATAACTCTCTAAAATTAATAAGTGAAAGACAAATAAGACCTGCAAATAGACAATTTGGAAAAAAAAAAACCCAAAGCCAATAAACCCGTGAAAAGAAATTTTCACTAATAACTGGGAAAATACAAACTAAAACAATGATAACTATTTTACACAATAAGATTGGCAAAAAATAAATAAATAAATAATAACAAGTTTGACTATACCAACTGTAGATAAAGACAAGGAACACTGGAATGTTTATAAAGTGCTGAGGGCTTTAAAATTATCTTAGATATTTAGCAGAACTATTTGGCATTATCTATTAACACTGAAGGGGCTAGCTCCATGACTTATTGATTTTATTTCCAGGTATAAATACAATTTTTAAAAAACTCTCATCTTTGCCTGCAGAGCGACGTGTAACAAAATTCTTACAGCAATATGTTTACAGCGAAATGTTGAGTGCAATCAGCCCTCCAAATCCAGTGCGTTCACATTAATGGATTCAACCACCTATGGATTGAAAATATTTGGGGAAAAAAGTAAAAAATAAAAATACAAAACTAAAAACAATACAAATTTAAAAACAGTATAGTATAAAAGCTATTAACATAGCATTAACATTGTATTCAGTATTATAAGTAATCTAGAGATGTTTCCAATATAGCTGTGTTCCACATAGTCAACAACGAACTGCATGTATGATGGTCGTCCCGTAAGATTATAAAGGAGCTGCAAAATCCCTGTCGCCTAGTGACATCATAATGTTCTAGCACAACGTATTGCTGCCTTGACTGTGGTGATGCTGTTGTAAACAAACCTACTGTGTTTCCAGTCTTATAAATGCATAATACATACAATTATGTACAGTATTTAATGCTTGATAATGTAACAAACAACCGTGTTACTACTGATTTTGCATTTACTGTATTTTTTCTCATTATTTGAGAGAGTTCTCCTTCTCCTTATACAACAATGTTATCTATAAAACAGCCTCAGGCAGGTCCTTCAGGAGGCATTCCAGAAAACGGCATTTTATCATAGGAGCTGACAGCTTCGTGCGTATTTCCCCTAAAGCCCTTCCAGTGGAAAAAGATGTGGAGGTGAAAGATAGTAATATTTATGGTCCTGACCCTGTGTAGACCTAGCCTAATGTGTGTATTTGTGTCTTAATTTTTAACAAAAAAGCTTAAAAAGTAGTAAAATAAAATGAAAAATATTTTAAATAGAAAAAACTTATAGAATAGGATATAAAAATATTTTTGCAGAGCTGTACCATGTGTTTGTGTTTTAACCTCTTTAAAGCTAAAATTTTATAAAGTTGAGAAGTTGCAGTAAGCTAATGTTAATTATTTAAAAAAGAAAAATTAGAAACTCAGTGTAGCATAAGTGTGCAGTGTCTGACAGGTCTATAGTAGTGCACAGTAATGTTCTAGGCCTTCACACTCACTTACCATTCACACACTGACTCACCCAGAGCCACTTCCAGTCCTGCAAGCTCCGTTCATGGTAAGTTCCCTATACAGATGTATCATGCTTTATTTTCATACAATATTTTTACTGTCCTTTTCTGATGTTTAGATACACAAATGTCTACCATTATGTTCCAATTGCCTTCAAAATTCAGTACAGTCACATGCTGTACAGGTTTGCAATAAATAAATACACTGTGATTAGATTACACAGTGGAATATTTATAATGATAAAATGAGTTAGTACTACATGCATTAGGAATCTCACAAATTCATTGATGGGGAAAAGCCAGGTTTACAAAAAAATATGCAGCATAGCGTAGTTGTGTAAAGTTTAAAACACATAATATATTGATTAGAAATACAATAATACAGAGTAAATCTGTAAAAACTTCATTGGAATAATGACCAAAAATTTTCTGGTATTTACCTTTAATGGACCACAAGAGAAATGTGATCAAAAACCATTTTATCAATGTGTTTATAAAATAGTGGTATTTGTAAAATTTCTCACATGGGGTTTTGTATACCTTCATATGTATTATATTCGATACCTGAAAAAAATGTGAATGACTAAAATTTTTGACAAAGGAAATAAAACATAATCAACTTATTTTTAAAAAGACATTAATGCTAAGAAGGAAGTTATAAAGGTATGAAATATAATCATTGCATACAAGCATGGATATATTCCTCAGCCTTCAATAATAGCTGCATAGTCATAAAAACTGAATATTTAATCAAAATATTCAGCACTTTCTTATTGTGAGGATGGAGAATGAACATATTTTTGTAGTGTAGAGTTTGTGTTAAAGAACTACATCCTTTGTCTTCACAATGGCAAGTTAAATGAGAATGTCCAAACCTGATATTTATTTGGGAATATTGAGGTATAAAAAGAATCAGAGGAAAGATGGAATATGGCTGCCTCTAGAGAGAAGGACTTGGGAATGTGTTAGTCCATTCTCACACTGCGATAAAGAGCTACCTGAGACGGGATTTTATAAAGAAAAGAGGTTTAGTTGGCTCAGAATTAAACAGGCTGGGGAGGCCCCAGGAAACGTACAATCATGACGGAAAGTGAAGGAAAAGCAGGCACGTCCTACATGGCTGGAACAGGAAGAAGAGCATGAAGGAGGGATGCTGCACACTTTTTTATTGTGATTATTAAGTTCCAGGGTGCATGTGCAGGATGTGCAGGTTTGTTGCATAGGCAAACATGTGCCATTGTGGTCTGCTGCACATAGCAACCTATCACCTAAGCCCAGTATGCATTAGTTGTTTTTCCTGATGCTCTTTCTCCCCTCACCCCTGCCCCTCAGTAGACTCTAGTGTGTGTTGTTCACCTCCCAGTGTCCACGTGTTCTCAGAGTTCAGCCCCCACTTATGAGTGAGAACATGCACCGTTTAGTTTTCTGTTCCTATGTTAGTTTGCTGAAGATAATGGCTTCCAGCTCCACCCATGTTCCTGCAAAGGAAACAATCTCATTCCTTTTTATGGCTGCATAGTATTCCATGGTGTATCTGTACCACATTTTCTTTATCCAGTCTATCATTGATGGGCATTTGGGTTGATTCCATGTCTTTGCTATTTTGAATAGTGCTGCAGTGAACATACACATGTATATATCTTTATAGTAGAATGATTTATATCCCTTTGGGTATATGCCTAGTCATGGGATTTCTGGCTCTATGTCTTTGAGGAATCACCACACTGTTTTCCATAATGAATGGTTAAACTAAAATAAACACTTTTAAATAACCAGATCTTGTAAGAACTCATTCACTATCGTGAGAACAGCAAAGGGGAAATCCTCCCCCATGATTGAACCACCACCCCCCACACCAGTCCCCTGCTCCAACATTGGGGTATACAATTCAACATGAGATTTGGGTGAGGACATGAATCCAAACAATATTAGGGAGTTTAAAGGTAAAGAATGAAGACTTTTTGAATGAGAAATTTTGGAAGACTACGTTAAACCATTAATGTATAGTATTTCAATAAAAATAAATTTTACCCTGAAAATGAAATTAAGAATTGACTTCCCTTCAAGCAGGTTCTGTAACCTAAACTAGAGCTACACCTAACATTGACATACAACTACCTATACATGAGGCTTGAGTCTTCTTCCACTTTCTGGCATGCTTTGTTAGTATCATTCAGAACCATCCAGAAAATATTGCATCTGTCAGAAGAACTCAGCCTCAAAAATCCCAAATCATCAAATTGTTTTTTTTTTTTAAAGCTGTCACTCTCACTACCTGAGAAATCCAAACTCAACAGCAAATATGTTATGGAAAAATATGAACTCCATCACTGCAACTCCTCCTGTTACCAGCTGTTTATGGAAAAGCAGAAAATAGAGATGCAGCAGGTGATGAGGTAATCTTGTTTCCTACAGGATTTATTCTCTAGTGGGTTATACACCCAGTCTTGTTTTGAATGACTCAAGTATGCGGGTCGCTCAGCACTGCTACCCAGGGAAATCTATCCTGTACTAGCAGCAGAGCACCTGCAGTGACGCTATCATGCAGATGTGCCAGATGGACTGAGAAACAGGAACAACTCTTGAGGGAAAAGGAGAGACAGGGAAACAAATGTCTCTGAACACGTATCCATTGACACCAGCGTACCATGTAATTTCCCAGGAAGGAAAGACAGAATAACATAAGGAACATTTTTTTTCCATTGTAAGCCCAGTGCCATTTCACCTACACTAAAGTTGGTCACGGCAAGATGGAGAGTTAAGGAAAAATCTGTAAGACCCTTAACCCAAGACAATTTTGGGAGGTATAGAGGGGGATGAGAAAATGGCCTGTCCTGCAGTCATCACAGGAAATATCTTTGTTCTAGTCATCCACGTAGTGAGCTGCAAGGCGGGACGATGTGTCCTAAATCATCAGGTTTTGTTCAACTTCTGCTTCTCCTGTTCTAGAATGACCCTTTCCCCAGTTACACTTCCTCTTGTAATCTGGCAACAAGGATGTAATGAATAATAAACTCATTTGTTCTGCTCTCCATTCACCAACTTGAGACCTTTGCATGGCTTACACTTCCTTTGTTGGGTATGATGCTAAGCCCTGAGTCCATCCATACGAACAAGATCGCCATAGAAGCTGTGATTACCACTACTGACGATGACAGCTAACGTTTTTGAGTATTGACTCTGATCTAGGTATTAAACACATTATCTCTTTTAACTCTCACAAGGAAAATGATGCCTCAATTTTCTAATCTATGAAAACGAGGCTGATTATAGTTAAACAATGGTTCTAACTCAAGCAATTGTGATAAAAAAATCAGTCAGTGTATGGAAAGTCTTTAGAGTTGTGTCCAATGTATAGAAAATGCCTCTGGCGTGTTAGTTGCTATGACTACAGGTGAGTTCATCCAGACCCACGGTTCTACATGCCATTTATATGCCAGTGACTTCCAAATCTTGGTCACCAGCCCTTAACTCTCTATAGAACTTCAGATTCATAGATACGATTGCCT
This sequence comes from Cebus imitator, assembly GCF_001604975.1. Classification (NCBI taxonomy): domain Eukaryota; kingdom Metazoa; phylum Chordata; class Mammalia; order Primates; family Cebidae; genus Cebus; species Cebus imitator. The sequence goes on from NW_016107407.1 coordinate 916,317, forward strand.
GATTTCATCTTCACATAGACATCTAATGTGGCCAACTCAAAATTAACATAGTCAACAGGACTCTACTTCCTCCCTTACCCACAAGGGAAAGTCTAGCACTTCAGCCAGTAGACCAGTAAATCAGAGGTTCCCAACCTAACAGATAATATCAGTCTGTGGCCTGTTAGGAAGTGGGCCACACAGTGGGAGGTGAGCAGCAGGTGAGCGAATGAAGCTTCCTCTGTGTTGACAGCCGCTCCCCATCACCCTCATTACTGCCTGAGCTCTGCCTCCTGTCACATCAGCAGCCGCATTAGATTCTCATAAGAGTGCAGACCCTATTGCAAACTGCGCATATATGTGATCTAGTCATACACTCCTTATGATAATCTATCGTCTGAGGATCTGTCACCATCTTCCATATCATCATCCCCAGACGGGACTGTCTCGTTGCTGGAAAACAAGCTCGTCTTTCACTAATTCTACATTATGGTGAGTTGTAGAGTTATTTCATTGTATATTACAATGTAACCATAAAATAAATAAGTGTACAATAAATGTAATATGTGGCCAGGCATGGTGGCTCACACCTGTAATTCCAGCATTTTGGGAGGCTGAGGAAAGCAGATCACCTGAGTTCAGGAGTTCGAGAACAACCTGACCAACATAGTGAAACCCCATCTCCACTTAAAAAAAAAAAATCGCTGGACATGGTGGCTAGCACCTGTAATCCCAGGTACTCAGGAGACGGAGGCAGGAGAATCACTTGAACCCGAGAGGCAGAGGTGCCAGTGAGTGGAGACTGCACCACTGCACTCCAGCCTGGGTGACAGAGTGAAACTCCAACTCAAAAAAAAAAAATGTAATATGCTTGAATCATTTTGAAATCATCCCCCCCACTCCCGATCTGTGAAAAAATTGTCTTCCACAGAACTGGTCTCTGGTGCTAAAAAGGCCAGGGACCACTGCAGCAAATGATAACAAGTGAGAGTCCACATGGGAGAGCACTTGCACAGACTCCGTGCACAGCCATGGTATAGATTCAAACTGGGTTCAAGTCCATCACTTACTTGTTGGGTGGCTTTGGGCAAATTCCTTAGTCTCTTATTACCTCCGCTCCCTCATTTGTAAATGCTGGAGATAATCAAAGTACCTACTTGCTGGGGCTGTGATGAGGAGCTCGTGAGTAGTGTATATGTAAACGCTTAAAACAGCTCCTGGTATATAGAGTGAGCACTCTATGAATGTTGTATATTATCGCCATGATCATAAATATTCATCAGCATATTTTTAATTATTTAAGTCAAACAGCTAGAAGTTATCTTTGATTCTTTCCTATACCCTTCACTCTGACTCTGTCAATAAGTCCTATGGGCTTGTCTCAGAACATGTCCCAAATGTGGTCACCTGTGCACACAACATCCATGTTCCCACAGTAAGATCAGCCGCCATAACCTCAAGCCTGGCTGGCTGCAAAGACCCGACAACGAGCAGTCTCCACACGTGGCCACCCCCCACCATCCATCTCCAAATCACAACCAGACTGACCATTTTAAATGTAAGGCAGACGGATTCGCCCTCCGGGTGAAACCCACAGGCACACCACTGCCTTCACACTTAGAAAGGTATCCAAACTCGTTACTTAGTGGAGGGTCTGAAGACCAATCCCCTTACGTGACCTGAGACAAACTACATATACATGTGTGCATGCCTTGGTTTCTTTATCGACAAAATGAAGAGAATGCAAGAACCCACCTCTCAGGCTGTTGCAAAGATGAAATGGGTTCATAGATGCAAAATGCTTGGCATAGCTCTTGACACAGCTCACAGTGTTAGTGCAATTAACGTTTCCTTTCACTTCTCCCTCCGTCTCCTCTTTTCTTTCCCTCTCTCTATCACCTGCTACTCTCCAGCTGCTAAACAGCCTGTCATCTGTTCTTTGAATAGGCCAAGTTCATTCCCGCCTTGGGATTTTCAAACGAGCTATTCTCCCCACCCAGAATGTTCCTGTACCAGACCCACCCGAGGCTTGACTTCTTGTCTGAATGAGTTTAAATATCTCTACAAAAGCCTCTTCCCTGAATACTTTACTAATCCACAGTACACACCCATTCCTCCCTGCCACATGACCTGATTTTAATTTTCTGGATGATTCTGGTCACTAATTTTATACATAAGTGTTTACTTACCTGTTTACTGACTGTCATCCCCTCAAAATATGTTTAAACACACAGAGACATCCAAACTTCGTGAAAGCAAAGATTCCACTCATCTTGTGTCCTGTTGTCTCTTTGAAGTCTAGATGAGTGCTCGCTCTATGATGAGTGTACAATAAATCTATTTTTCCGTCTGACAATTTATTTAAGGATCTCTTTAAATACTAACATCAGCTAACACTAATAACATTGATCCCGCTGTGTTCACAAAGTTCAGATCACAATGATATAGGGTACTTAATAAATATATGAAGGGTAAAATCATTTCTATTACATATATGTCCAAGGTGAGTATATCATAACAGCATAAATGTTAAGTATACAAAATTTTTCTACTAGATGCTTTTTAGCACAAGATTCAATTGAATTCATTAGCTGTATAGGCTCTGTGAGAGCATGTCAGACAAATCAATAAACAAGTAACATGTTGCATTTGTGTATTATAACACATCTACATCCTTGAGACGAAGTCTGGGTTTGCCCAGCAGTCTCCAGATTGGTTGACAGGGGGAAGTTTGCTAGGACGGTGTTAGTGAGGCTGGATTCAGTTGCAAATTGTTTTCTCTCTTTACAGATGCGAATTCGCTGAGGTGTGAAGTCACCCCCATCCTTTGGCCCATTATTGTGGTACTTGGATGGAGGATTTCTGAAAAAAAAAATAAGCAAAGAATTAAACTGTGGGAGAGCTTGCAGTGCAGCTGGAAATAGCAGTTTCTGATGAGCAAGCTGAGCCAACAACCAAAATTAAATAAGGCTCTGAAAGCAAACCTACATGGCTCTGCTATTCTGACATCCCCTGGCTAAGGTCAGCAGCTGGGCCAGGCTCCGGTCTTTTGAATACTGCCCTTCAAGACTGACGTGAAGCCAAATTTAAAACCAGATGCCTGCATGGAAAGGAAATTAAGAGGCAGCCTGAAACATGTTAGGTGAGAGTATTATTTATTTGATCATGTATAACTGAAACTACAATGATTTCAATCTCAGAACTATATATTCAATCTCAGGGTAATCAGGAATCATGCTCTGAATGTGCCCCGATGTAATTAAGTGAAGTTTTAGCTCTTAATAAAAGACCAATGACCATGGTGCAAAAGTACATGCAGGAACTGAGACCTAATATGCTACTAACCAGAAATAGTTTTCACTCTGAATGCTTTTTGGATTTTTATAGAGACATGAAGGCTTTCTAGGTCTCAGAATGGGTCCACATGTTCAACAAAGGAGATATCTCCTTATTTTCTAGGGGATAAATATCTTTCTTCAACCAATGAGCATACTTGGAGCTTCTCAATAACTTTATTTAAAATCAACCAATTAAAGAAACCAACCAAGGACTTTATTATTGAAGCCAGAGAGTCACACATTCATTAGTCCTGGCACCAAAAGTGGTGAATACAGAAAATATATGATATTTTTTAAAGACTATCACAAGGAGATTCCGTCTTAACTTTTTATAATATACGTGGTAAGGCTGTGAGCAATTCAGAGTTTTATCAAGGCAGCAAAAGCCTTCTTGGTACTGACATAATATTGAAACTTGGTGAATAGTATTTTTTCAGCTATAAAACTTGCGATTGTGACAGGAAGGATATTTCCTTTTCTCTGAAACTCATTTTCTCATTTTTAACATTCAAAAATACATTCTCATTTTTCTGAAATACCACCAACATTTTCCTGGAACTGTTCGGCCCCTTTCCCTGTAATGTGAGCCAGTGTGATACATCTGCAGTGCCCTAGCTATATGTAAGTGGAGAAAAAGTGGTTACAGCTTTCCCACTGAGTCTGGGTGGGTGGAGGGAAGGAGAAGGCCCATTCAACAGGTGCTGACTGATGAGTCCCTGTGCTCTGCTGTGTTTTAGGCATTACACACTATTACCAGGCACTGGGCTGGGTCAACTCTAGGCCAAGGTTATATTTAGGGTCACACGCTTGATTAGAGCACTCTTCATTCGAGACATTTCTGTTCTCTAGAATGTAAATTTCGTTACTTCAGGGACAGCATAACTTTGATGTAAATTTCATTACTTTAGGGACAGCATAACTTTGAACAACAATATAAATGGACAATCATTAGCAAAATGAGGAAACAAAATTAACGATTCTCTATAAGTCTCTGCGATCATAAGAATGTAACAGATACATTAAAAATGTGTTTCTACCTGTAAAAATTAATGTCAAAACGTCTGAACCTTGCCAAGAGCTGAGGACATTGTAGGTCTTCTCTTCAATTCATAACACTTTTAAGCTTCTTTTTGACTAGAAATTCAAATATAAGTAAAAGCCTAAAAATTCACTAAATAGTTTATTTCTAGTTATTTTCACAGTGTAACATTTAAATTATTATGTTTGAAGTTTATGAAACACAAGCAGATGGCATTTCACCCTCTATAGAAATGTACAATGTTCTTCTGAAGCGCAAATTTCACACTAATTCTTTGTCACAGCGGAAGGTGAGGACCGGCCAAGATGATTAATGAAGGCAAGCAAAGATCTTGGTGAAGGCCAGTGGGTAAACAAGTGTGTTCCTGCTGTCCAGAATCACCTGCAAATGTTCTCAAGTGTGCTGATCCTCGCATTCAGACGTTGCTTTTCCTCCTTCTGAATTAAGAATTCCTATGACCTGGTTAAGCAAATACTCAGTGGAAGGAGAGCCTATATTTCATGATGAAATGCAAGGGAAAATAATACACACCTTGTCTTTCTATGACTAATGCAAAATCTAATCATTCATTCCTTTCCGTGGCCCACACTGGGTTGAAACAGCCACAGCCTGTCTGCCAGGTAAAAAGACTTAATATCCCTCTTGAGAAGAAATTAACTGCTCAGGCAGACGGAGGTGAAATGGAGTCTGTCTTCTGTCCTCAATGCAGCCATTTTTCTCTTGTAATCTCTCTCTTCCGTTCAAGCAGAATGAAAACTTGGATCTTTGCCTTGAGCAAATCTCACTTCCAAGGCTCCAAATCTGGGACCCTGTTGAATTGCAGAGGCTAACTTCTCTCACAGCAACTTTAAAATCAGTCAAGTCTGGCACTCACTAGAGTAGGAGGGAGGCAAGGTGGTGGTCCACTTTCCGTCTCACATTGCCCCGTGGGAATCCTGCGCCTGATTCACTTATTCAGAAAAACCTTGTTGGATTAGCCTATACTGCAAATTAACACAGCCCAGGCAGGTCAGTGGCAGAATACCAAAACACACTCAGGTGTGTGACTTGGGCTTCCCCAGCCTGTATGGCTGTGGTTTTCTGTCCCAGGATATCAGGTAGGAGAGGGATGAGGGGGTTATGGTCCGGGTGTAGACTCAGTCTTTTGACCAAAAAGAATCCTCTTCTGCCAAGATGGTGTGTTTCTTCCACAAAGTGGAAATGTATGTTTACAGAACAGAAAACTAAAAGGAAACCTGATGTACTTACTAGTCAGGGCTCCCCAGAGAAACGGAATGGATAGGATGTGTGTATGTATAAAGAGAGTAATTATCCCTTCTGAGGTTCCCTTCCATACGCTCTCGTGGAAGCCTGTCTTCCCTCCTAAACTCCATCTCTCTCTATATTCCCTTCCACTCAGTGTGGAAGCTGCTTTTCTCTCCTGGATTCCATCTTTCTGGATTCTCTCACTCAGCATGAGAGTGAGATGTTTCTTTCTCTCTCTTTCTCCTGTTTCTCTCTCTCTAAATAAATCACCTCCTACATAAAAAAAAAAAAAAAAAAAAAAAAGAGAGAGAGAGAGTAATTATAAGAAATTGGCTCATGGAATTATGGAGACTGGCAAGCCCCAAGATCTGCAGGGTGAGCTGGCAAGTTGGAGATCCAGGAAAGCAGATGATGTGGTTCCCAATCCAACTCTGAAGGCCTGAGAAGTCCAAAGGCAGGGAAAAGTGACGTCCCACTTTGAAGGTCAACACAGAGAAAGAATTCTTTCTTACTTAGGGAAAGCCACCATTTTCTTCTATTCAGGCCTTCTGCTGATTGGATAAGGTCAATCTGCATAGTTCTGTCTACCAATTTAAATGTTAATCCCATCCAAGCACAGCCACAGAGAAACACACATGTTAATGTTGGACCAAATATACAAGCACCCTGTGGCCCAGTCGAGTTGACATATAAATTAGCCTTCATAGCTGAGATGCTGGTTTATCTGATGTGCAGCCCCTATACGGACAGCCTGACCTCACGTCTACTCCAAGTCCACTCTCAGTTCCAGCTCACAATACACATGTAGAGTGTTCAGATGCTTCTTTTCTTTGCTCTTCTTAACTTGGTATAGGATCAAGGCGCTTTTATTCCACAAACTTAGTGTAGAGCCAGATATGACACCAATTTACTTCATTTTTTATTAATATCTCTTTTCTTGTTCCTGTTCGCCCTTTCATTTTAATCAGTGCTAAAACAAATGTTCTACTTACCTAACAAAAGTTCATTAGACGTTATTAGCCTACAATACATGAAAGCAATCATTGGTACTTCTTGTAACTTCTCGATCAAAAGAAAAAATCAACTGATTCTTGACAAAGGAGCAAAGATAATTCAGTGGAAAAGGGTAGTCACTTCAAAAAATGTTGCAGCAACAATTGTACAAAAAAAATTTAGCATGCACTCAAATCCTGTATGTTTCATTAAAAAAATTAACTCAAATGGATTATCAAATTAAGAGTATGATACAAAACCACAAAACTTCTGGGAAAAAGAACATAAAATATCTGTATGATTTTGGGTTTGGTGATCAGCGTATTAATATAATACCAAAAGCATAATCTATGAAAGAAAAAATTGACAAACTGCACTCTATTAAAATAAAAAACCTTTGCCCTGCCAAAGAGGCTGCTAAGATAATAGAAAGACGAGCTACGCACTGGAAGACCATATCCACAAAACATGCATCAAATAAAGAACTTGTAGCCAAAAATACAAAGAACCGCTGAAACTCAAAAACGACAAAACAAAAATCCAATTAGAAAATGATCAAAAGCTCTGAACCGTACCAAAGAAGATATACAGAAGAAAACAGGTTCAACAGCATTAGTCATTAGAGACTTGCAAGTTAAAATAAAAATGAGATACTGCTCTAAACCGTACTACCATCTAGAAGGACTAAAATTTAAAAATCAGACAATATTAAATGCTGGCCAGAATGCAGAAGAGCAGGAACTCTTGTTTATTACTAATGGAAATGAAAATGGTACACTCACTTTTGAAAAGAGTTTGGCAGTTTCTTTACAAAACTAAGCATTGTTTTATCATATGATCCAGCAATCACACTCGTATTTATCCGACTGATTTGAAAACTGATGTCCACACAATCAGTTGTTATTCACCAATAAAAACAAATGAACTATCAAGTCATGAAAACACATGGAAGAATCTCGAAAAACAGCCAGACTGAAAGGCTACATGCTGTCCAGTTAAATGGCATTCTGGAAAAGGCAAAGCTGTAGTAATAACAGTTGCAAGATCAGCTGCCAGACAGAAGAAGTGGGGTGTTGCCCCCTTATTAAATACCTTCATGAATACAAATTTTTTATTTTTATTTCATAATTCTTTTTTAATTGCATTTTAGGTTTTGGGGTACGTGTTAAGAACATGCAAGGTTGTTGCCTAGGTACACACATGGCAGTGTGATTTGCTGCCTTCCTCCCCATCACCTATATCTGGCATTTCTCCCCATGTTCTCTCTCCCCAGCTCCCCACCCCCCGCTGTCCCTCCCCTATTTCTCCCTGACAGACCCCAGTGTGTGATTTTTTTTTTTTTAAGTTGTTTAGGAGTTTGGTGGATACTAGGACAGAACGTAGCCTGGAGAGAAAAGAAAAAGAATCTAATCGTATTACAAATGAATGAAATCACTGCAGTGAACGGACTGGGAAGGGGGAAAGGTGCTGACCTTAGTAACTCTGGAAATGTGTGGACTCTATAAGCCTGAAGGCAAAAAGCGTTTCACATGAACAGTGAGCTGTAGTTAACACAGTTATTTCCCACGGGGTCCAGGTTAACGATTCTGATACTGGTATGTATGTATACTGGAACTGAACAGCTGAGTAACTGAATGGTGGGCTAAGGAAGCCGTGGGAGTGTGGGTTGACAGGCAGGCTAGGAGACGAGGCTGCAGCGATCTATATGGTCATGGGCTGGAGTTGGAGACGTAAGTTCGAACCCATATTTAGCTTAGCAAGCATAGAGGTGGGCTCATATAGAAATATGTAACGACAAGTGTATTTAAGCAGTAAACGTACATCTGGGGCACATGTTTTCTTCTTTTCCCAGTGGGCCGAGAAGAACAACACCCAGCAGGAATGCGCATACCAGCACCCAGACCTTGATTTCTAATATTATCCTCCAAGAAAAGGAACCACAGCTGCTTGGATAAACCGCTGGTTGTAAGACTGAGGCAGAAAATACACAAGATGAGTGTGGAGCATCGTGTAGTCCCAGAAGGTAAGAAAGAGTGTTAAAAAAAAGCACATGGAGGCGGGGCCGGGGATGCCGAATGGAAGCAGCTGCGCTCACACAGAGGAAGGACGGGGCGCGGGGACACAGCATCTTCAGCTGGAATGTCCAGGCACACGCTCCGGGGCTGGCTGAACCCTTGGAGGGTGAAGAAAATTAGGGCAGGGCGATGGCCCACCCGCAGAGTGACGTGGCCTCAAGGGGACCCCGCCCCAGCCAAGGAGAACGGTGAGCGAATGTGTGGCTCCGGAAGCCGCGCTTCTCCCGTGGATCCTGCCACCCTGGGGCAGCAGACCCCCTCGCGAGCCCGCCCCCCAGGGCGCTGGGTCTGGCACACCGAGAGGGCCAGGAGCGTTACGGACTCTCCCCGGGATCCCCGGCAAGCTGGGAGGTCACTGCAAACCCTAGAAAGGGCTGAACCCGGGGGGCCCAGCGGTGCTGGTCTGCAGGCTCCGCCTCTGCGACCTCACGAAATAAGACCCACCGGCCATCGGCAAGAGCGGAGCCTGCCCGAGACCCACGCAGCCCTGCGGGGAGCTGGGGGTCAACCCAGCAGCTCCAGCCGCTCCAGCCTGCGGGCTTTGCAGGGTCCAGGGGGTCCCGATGTCCAGAGGTCTCCCCCAGTGCAGGACAGCTGCTTTGCTTCAACGTGGGCAGGCTGGCTTCCTTGCTAGCTTTCTCTTTCTTTCTTTCTTCCTCTCTCTCTCTCTCTCTCTTTTTCTTCTTTCTTTCCCTCCCTCCTTCCCTCCCTTCTTTCTTTCTTTCCTTTTCTTCTTTCTTTTTTGAGACGAAGTCACCAGGCTGGAGTGCAGTGTGACAATCTCAGCTCACAGCAACCTCCGCCTCCTGGGTACAAGCAATTCTTCTGTCTCAGCCTCCCGAGGAGCTGGGACTACAAGCACGTGCCAGCACACACAGCTAGTTTTTTTTATTTTTAGCAGAGACAGCTTTCACCATACTGGCCAGGATGGTCTCAATCTCTTGACTTCGCCATCCGCCTGACTCAGCCTCCCAAAGTAGACTGCTTCTTTAAGTGGGACCTCAACCCATTCCTCCTCGCTGGGTGGGACCTCCCGGCAGGCCCTCCGGCACACTTGCCTACCCATATTCTACCGACAGAGCTGTGGCCTCTCCCTGGGACAGAGTGCCTGCGGGGAGGGAAGGCCCATCACCCTGGCTGCTTGGGCAACTCAGCCATCCCAGCCTGTGGGGTTACTCTCCAAGCTGACCAAGGAAGAAGCAATTCCCCAGCAGGGCTGTTTTGTCAAGAGGTGGCCAGATTGCTTCTGTAAATGAGGCCCACATCCACTCTTCTCCCTGGGTGGGTCCTCCCAGCCAGGGCCTCTGACCGTCCCCACCCAGGTTCTAAGGCTGGCTGATTTCTAATTTCTCCCTGGGACAGAGTGCCCAGGGGACAGGGCAGGCCACCACCTTGACTGTTTGGGTCTCTCAGCCAGTTCAGCCTATGGGCCTTGCAGAGACCAAACTGATTGGGGCTGAAGAGACCCAGTGAAGGGTCCCCAACACAGTACAGCTGCTCTACCAAAAAGCAGCCAGACTGCTTTTTTTTTTTTTTTTTTTTTTTTAGCATCTCACTCTGCCCCGACTGGAGTGCAGTGGTGCAATCTCAGCTCACTGCAAAGTCTGCCTCCCGGGTTCAAGTGATTCTCCTGCCTCAGCCTCCCGAGTAGCTGAGACTACAGACATGTGTCACCACACCCAGCTAATTTTTATACTTTTAGTAGAGCCAGGGTTTCACCATGTTGGCCAGGTTGGTCTCGATCTCTTGACATCATGATCTACCTGCCTCGGCTTTCCTTAAGTGAGTTCCTGATCCCCTTCCTCCTAACTGGGTGAGACCTCCCAACGGGGGTCCTCCAGCCTCCTCCTACAGGCATGCTCAGGCTGGTGTCAGGTCAGTACACTCCTGGGATGGCGCTTGCAGAGGAAGGGGCAGGCTGCCATCTCTGTTTCACAGCCTCCACTGGCGATACCTCCAGGTACTTGAAAAACCGAGATGACCAGGTCTGGAGTGGATTCCCAGAAAACTGCAACAGCCTTACAACAGAGTGGTCAGACTATTTTAAAAAAAAACAAACAGCAACAACAAAATCAGAAACCCCATCCAAAGGTCAGCAACCTTAAAGACCAAAGGTAGATAGGCCCACAAAGATGAGAAAGAGTCAGCACAAAAATGCTGAAAAACTCAAAAATCCAGAGGGCCCCCTCTCCTCCAAATGACTGCAATGCCTCTCCAGCAAGGGCTCAGAACTGGGCTGAGGCTGAGATGGCTGAAATGACAGAATTAGGCTTCAGAATGTGGATGAAAGCAAACTTTGCTGAGCTAAAGGAGATATTGTAACTTAATGAAAAGAAAATAAGAATCCAGAGAAAAAAATGCAGCTAACAGCCAAAATAGTCAGTATAGAGAGGAGCATAAGCGACCTGACGGAGCTGAAAAACACACCACAAGAACTTCACAATGCAGTCCCAAGTGTTAATAGCAGATTAGACCAAGTGGAGGAAAGAATCTTAGAGCTTAACGACTGTCTTTCTGAAATAAGACAGGCAGACAAGAATAGAAAAAAAAAGAATGAAAAGGAATGAACAAAACCTCTGAGAAATATAGGATTGTGTAAAGAGACCAATCTACAGCTGATTGGAGTACCTGAAAGAGACAGGGAGAATGGAGCCAATTTAGAAAACATTGCAGGATATCACCCAGGAGAACTTCCCAAGACAGGCCAGCATTCAAATTCAGGAAATGCAGACAACTCCGGTAAGATACTTCATGAGAAGATCAACCACAAGATACATAGTCATCAGCTTCTCCAAGATCAAAATAAAAGAAAAAATGTTAAAGGTAGCCAGAGAGAAGGGCCAGGTCACCTAAAAAGGGAAACCATCAGACTAATAGCAGACCTCTCAGTAGAAACCCTACCAGCCAGAAAAGACTGGGGGCCAAAATTCAACATTCTTAAAGAAAAGAATTTCCAACCTAGAATTTCATGTCCTGTCAAACTAAGCTTCATAAATGAAGGAGAAATAAGGTTCTCTTCAGACAAGCAAATGCTGAGGAAATTTGTTACCACCAGATCTGCCTTACAAGGGCACCTGAAAGAGAAACTAAATAGGGAAAGGAAAAACTGTTACCAGACACTGCAGAAACACACTGAAGTAGACATACCAGTGATACAATGAAGCAGCCACATAAACAAGTCCGCAAAATAACCAGCTAGCATCCTGTTGATGGGATTAAATCCACATATAACAACACTGACCTTAAATGTAAATAGGCTGAATGCCCCGATCAAAGGACACAGAATGGTAAGCAGGATGAAGAGTCAAGCCACATCAGTCTGCAGTCTTCAAGAGCCCCATCTCAGGTACAAAGATACACATAGGGTCAAAATAAAGGAATGGGGAAAAATTTACCAAGCAAATAGAAAACAGAAAAAAGCAGGGATTGCAATCCTGGTTTCTGACAAAACAGACTTTAAACCAACAAAGATCAAAAAAGACAAAGAAGGGCATTTCATAATGGTAAAGAGTTCAATTCAACAGGAAGAGCTAACTATCCTATATGCCCCCAATACAGGAGCACCCAGATTCCTAAAGCAAGCTCTTAGAGACCTTCAGAGAGACTTAGACTCCCGCACACTAATAGTGGAGACTTTAACACCCCACTGTCAATATTAGACATCATTGAGACAGAAAGTTAACAAAGAGATTCAAGACCTAAACTCAGCTCTGAATCAAGTGGACCTGAGAGACATCTATAGAACTCTCCACCCCAAACAAAAGAATGTACAATCTTCTCATTGCCATATGCCACTTACTCTAAAATTGATCACATACTTGGAAGTAAAACAATCCTCAGCTGGAAGCATTCCCCTTGAAAACTGGCACAATACAAGGTCGCCCTCTCTCACCACTATTCAACATAATGTTGGAAGTTCTGGCCAAAGCAATCAGGCAAGAGAAAGAAATAAAGGATATTCAAATAAAAATAGAGAAAGTCAAACTCTCCTTGCTGGCAGATGACATAATGCTGTATCTAGCAAACCCCATCATCTCAGCTGAAAAGCTTCTTAAGCTGGTAAACAACTTCAGCAAAACCTCAGGATACACAATCAATGTGCAAAAATCACTAGCATTTCTATACATCAATAATGGGCAAGCCAAGGGCCAAATCACAAATGAACTCGCATTAACAACGGCCACAAAAAGAATAAAACACCTAGGAATACAGTTAACAAGGGAAGTGAAGGACCTCTTCAAAGAGAACTGTAAACAACTGCTCAAATAAATCAGGAATGACACAAACAAATGGAAAAATATCCATTCTCATGGGTAGTAAGAATCAATGTTGTGAAAATGACCATAGTGCTCAAAGTAATTTATAGATTCAATGCTATTCCCATTAAACTATCATTGACAGTCTTCAGAGAATTAAGGGAAAAAGTATTTTAAAATTTATATGGAACCAAAAAAGAACCCAAATAGCCAAGGCAATCCTAAGCAAAAAAACAAAGCTGGAGGCATCATGTTTCCTGACTTCAAACTATACTACAGGGCTACAATAACCAAAACAGCATGGTACTGGTATAAGAACAGACACATAGACCAAGGCAACAGAATAGAGAACCCAGTAATAAGACCATACAGGTCAGAAATTTACTAAGATTTTCTACTTAATAAAATGTGCTAGAACTGGCTAGCCGTATGCAGAAAATTAAAACTAAACACCTTCCTTACTATGTAAAAAAAATCAACTCAAGATGGATTAAAGACTTAAATATAAAGTTCAAAGCTATAAAAACCAAGAATAAAACTGAGGCAATACATTTAGGACATAGGTACAGGCAAAGATGTCATGATGAAGATGCCAAAAGCAATTGCAACAAAAGCAAAAATTGATAAATGGGATCTAATTAAACTAAAGAACTTCGGCGCAGCAAAAGAAATGATCAACAGAGTAAACAGAAAACCTGCAGAATGCAGGAATATGTTTGCAAAATACCCATCTGACAAAGGTCTAATATCCACCATTTGTAAGGAATTTGAACACATTTACAAGAAAAAACCAAACAAACTCATTAAAAAGTGGGCAGAGGACATGAACAGATACCTCTCAAAGGAAGACATACATTGACCAACAAACATGAAAAGAAGCTCACCACCACTGATCATTAGAGAAATGCAAATCAAAGCCACAATGAGATACCATCTCACACCAGACAGAATGGCTATAATTACAAAATCAAAACACAGCAGTTGCTGGTGAGGTTGTGGAGAAAAAGTAACACGTTTACACTGTGGGTGGGAGAACAAATTAGTTCAACCATTGTGGAAGACAGTGTGGCAATTCTTCAAAGACCTAGAGGCAGAAATATCATTCGACCCAGCAATCCCATTAGTGGGCATATGCCCAAAGGAATATAAATTGTTCTATCATAAAGACACATGCACTCATATATATCACAGCACTATTCACAATGGCAAAGACAAAAAAAAATCAACCAAAGTGCCCATCAATGATAGACTGGATAAAGAAAATGTGGTACCTATACACTATGGAATATTATGCAGCCGTAAAAAAGAATGAGATCACGTCCTTTAGAGGGACATGGATGAAGCTGGAAGCCATTATCCTTAGCAAACTAACACGGAAATGGAAAACCAAACACCATATGTTCTCACTTCAAAGTCAGAGCTAAAGGATGAGAACACATGGACACACGGGGGTGAAAAACACAAACTTGGGCCTGTCAGAGGGTTGGGGGTGGGAAGAGGGAGAGGATCAGGAAGACTAGCTAATGGATGCTGGGCTTAATACCTGACTAACGGGATGATCTGTGCAGCGAACCACCATAGCACACATTTACCTGCGGACATCCTGCACATGTACCCTGAACTTAAAAGTTGAAAAGGAAAAAAATAATGGTGGGTATGTCAAAAAACCACCAGAGTCAACTTAAAGAGTCTTAAGTAGCTAAAGCTAGAACCATCAGAGCAATGAATAAGTAAGGGTATTGGGTTATTGCCCAAAGCATAAAATAAATATCTATGAGTCCAGAACAATATAAATATGTGATTCAATAAAAGAATGAGAAAGAAGAGATGTCTCCCATGAAGAAGAATTACAGACATTTTACCTAGGTGCTCTGCCTTCTGTGAGGTGGACTCTAATTCCCACCTCCTGAAGTGTAGGCTGGGCACTGTAACTTCCTTCCAAAGAGTACAGTATGGAAAAAATGGGGAAAAAGAGTAACTTTGCAGTGGCGAAAACTGACAACCCCAGCCAGGTAATCAGTCTTGTCATCACCAGTAAGCCATGTTGATTGTATGTGCTCTCGATAGTGATGGAAATGGCACTACTTCTCTGTCTTCCTCCCGAGAAACCACAATCCCAGGCTAATCATGACAAAAAACAGCAGACACCCCCATGTAAGGGACAGTCTACAAGATACCTGATTAGTACTCCTCAGACGTGTCAAGGTTATCAAAAACAGGGAAAGTCGGGGGGGCGCAGTGGCTCACGCCTGTAATCCCAGCACTTTGGGAGGCCGAGGTGGGTGGATCATGAGGTCAAGACATCGAGACCATCCTGGTCAACATGGTGAAACCCCATCTCTACTAAAAATACAAAATTAGCTGGGCATGGTGACGTACGCCTGTAATCCCAGCTACTCAGAAGGCTGAGGCAGGAGAATTGCTTGAACCCAGGAGGCGGAGGTTGCAGTGAGCCGAGATCGCGACATTGCACTGCAGCCTGGGTAACAAGAGTGAAACTCCATCTCAAAAAAAAAAGAAAAAGGAAAGTCATCTGAGAAACCCACAGCCAAGAACTACTAAGGAGGCAGGAGACCAAATGTACTGTATTCTGGATGGGATCTTAGAAAAGAAAAAAGGCATTAGACAAAAACTTGAGAAAATTTAATAAAGTATGGCCTTTAGATAATAATGCTATATCAATACTGGTTCATTAATTGTCACAAATATACCAAACGATTGTCAATATTAATAGCAGGGTAAACCGGGTGTGGGGACTACAGGTGCTCTCTGTACTATTTTCACCATTTTTCTGTAAATTTAAAAATGATCTTACAGAAAAAATTATTTACAAAAAGAATTTTAAAACTTTACGAAAAGATAAATGTCTCATCTAGTTTTATGTTACCTTTAAGGTTTATTCCAAGCATTCCACTACAGTTAGAAATGTTATTATCCAAAAGTTCTACTTTGAAATGTATTATATAAATATCGCTACAAATAAGTTTATGTTATTTGTTGTAAGGAGTCAATCACACTGATTAATTCACCGTTTCCCCCAAATTTTAAGAGATTTAAAAAATATTCATTTCAAATAAAAATATAAAAATGACACATATCCTCTCTCTCAGAGGTTACTCTGACTCCTATAAAATGAAGAGAATGTTTCAAACCAGCCATATATTCAAGGATTTTTTTTTTTATATAGTTTTGGATGACAGTGTATTTCCTATGCTCTAATGCTTTTCAGTATTACGTTTAATAACTTGACATGCCAAAATATATAAGACAAAATGTCAGAAACCTGAATAAATGTTTGAATTTGATCTCATTGCCATCGGGCAAGATCATCTCTAGAACAGGCAAGTGGACAACAGCCTCGCCTACTTCTGTGTCACCACTGGAGAATACATTCTGTCTCTCTCCCGTATGTGTACTAATTTCCCTGTCAAGGTCCCTCCTTACGCCTGAGTTGAATCCTGTGTGCTGCTGCCTAATTTTATTTCTTCCTATTATCTTTTCAAATAAAGATGGGAAATACTTACTGGCCAATTTCTGCATAGCAATCACGCATGCTATATAAAGATCATCATTAAATAACCATTCTTTTCAGATGAAATGTGCGTAGCCCTTTCATCTTTTCAATTCCAAGGCTGAGCCTTTTGTCTTCTTGTAGGTGGTTATCTGAACACTTTTCTAATTGCTGAAGTCTTTTCTTTAGCATAGCACCGAAGAGTTAAACTTGACATTTAAGACAATATATTTGAAAATCCCTGTGTGATCATGGAAAAAAAAAAAGTCCATGAAAAGAATAAGGTTACCTAATTTTATCATTGGGGATGGATTTTAACAGAAAACATTCTCCATTAGAATTTCAATCTGCCTTTTGTGTATTTGGATGCAAAAGAGAGTGTAGAATCTGATAGACTATAACTTTTTAGAGCACGTCTCTCCCACACAAATATTAAAACACAGGCTATTTGTTGAAGCATCAGGGTGAGATGGATTGGTGGGCATTTTTTTTTTTCAATACTAAGTAGTCATAGAAAAAAAGTACCTGATATTTTGCCATCCTTGGAAGCTCTCGTCTCAGGCAGCAAGGCTCCTTGAACTGTGGAAAAGCTTTCCCGCTGTTCACAGTGTCCACACTCACACAGCTTTTGGAACACCGTTTGACTGATTTTGTCCAATAAGCCTAGAGAGACATAACCACCTTCTCTTCTGGACTCTGCAGGAGACCCTCTCCCATGTGAAGGCCTGGCTGCTTGGGCCCACAGGAAGAGGATTAATTCACTGCTTTCATAAATGCAAGGAGTTACTTATGTGAACACAAAGGAAAATGTATATAACACACCTAGCACCGGCCTGGCATCTAATAAGGTCCCAGAAGAAAAGCTATTTCCTTTTCTGAAAAAAAGGCATTTACAGATTACAAATTTGAGGCCTTGTAGCTGTGGTAGAAAGGTTGTTTTTTCCCCTAATTTTGTTAATGAGAATTGTGTGTATGATACTCTGTTTGCTCGGTTATGTGGAATTCACTTCACCTGTTCCCTTCCCTGCAGCCCTCTCAGCCTCAGAGGTTCAGCAGGAGTCAAGTTGACACTCCCCACCTCAGCTCTCAATGGTGCCATTCATTAAAGCCAGTGTGGGAAACCAAATGTTAAGCTGATGATGAGGAAATTAAGTGCTCTGACACCTGACTGTCACTTTCTCTTCTGCACCTCTCACCATAGGCTTCAGTTCCTGGGACCCCTACACGTGAGCCCCATGGCTTTGCTCTTCTCTCCCTGGCTTTGTTTCTTTCCCGTCTCTATCTCAGAAGCCATGGAAGAAAGCCCAAATGCAAAATCCCAGCAACCTCCCCCTTCAAGCTTAACAAGTTCCTATCTGGTTCATGATATACCAAGATACTGAAATACCACCAGCACCCACGCAGTCACTGCTGTGATTCTGTTGTTTTCAACAACAGGGAAGTAAGTGTAGTACATATGAGCATAAAGCAATCTGCCCACAAGAGTGCCTTCCCAAACATATACATTGAGGATGCTTATTCATCTCCTCTTGAACTCCAAGAAATGCCCCTGAAGGAAATGACACGTATTCTTTTTGTGCTCTGTGAATCTCATATAAACTTCCATACAATTTGGCCTTACAAAATCCCCAAAGATGATAATTGCCGGCCTGTAATTTTCAAGACTGTCCTAAGGTGGAAGACACCAACCAGTGCCAGGGACTGGAAAAGACATTATTAAGAAAAAGCAGCACTCTAGGTCTGTGATGATCAGTATTTACCTGTAAATAACATGAAGCGAGGTAATGATTTCAGATCTGCAAAATACTTCTGGCTAATTTATCCAGGTAATTGAGATGCATTTGACATTTGTCACATGAGGCGTCTGGACGACTAAACTTGTCCTAAGAACTCACTAAATAATTTCCTCTTCGGGAACTTTTCTTCTCAAGAATGATGCTTTTCTTCCCTTAAGCTAATCTCCACAAGCATCTGCCTCCTGCTTGGACATGTTCACGCCGAGAAGCACAAGCCCATGCCTGTTGGTAAGCAGCAACTCTGCTTCGAAGTAAGAAATACTTTTAGCCCACACCTGTAATCCTGGCACTTTGGGAAGCCAAGGTGGGTGGATGACTTAAGCCCAGAAGCTTGAGACCAGCCTGGACAACATGGTAAAAATCCTCTCTCTACAAAACACACACACACACACACACAAATTAGCCTGGCACGGTAGAATGTACCTATAGTCCCAGCTACTCAAGAGGCTGAGGTGGGAGGATTGTTTGAGCCCAGGAAGTCGAGATTGTAATGAGCTGTGATCACACACGACACTTCAGCCTGGGTGACAGAGAAAGACCCTTTTAAAAAAAATTTTTTTTTAGGTATATATATTCATGATTCATCTTTGGACGTGCAGTGTATTTGAATCTTCTGGATGGAAGAAATGTATCACAAGGTATGGTTCGTTTACAAGATTCTGAATAAGACAGCCCATGAGGGGAGTTATTAGAAAGAACAGAACAGCTATAGCACCAGAAACCCAGACCTCTGGCTGGGGGCTAGGTTGCAGCTTTCATCTCAGATCTTGAGAAGCTCCATTAGCGGGAAAGAACCCAATGTGACAGCTTAGTCACATCCTCTCTTTTAGGAGCCACGTTCAGGGCTGAGGGGTGTACAGAGGAACCCTGCTTTCTGAACACAGGCATCTTCTGCTCAAACCGAAACATTCAAAAAAACATGAAGTGTACACAGGGAGCGTGGCCCCGAATCAGATTTGCATTCCGTTATGAAGAGATTGCGTTGTTTAAACTGTGCTAACGGGGCATCTAAACCATCTGTCTTCTGCTTCTTGGAGGCTTCTCACAAAGAGTCATCTGACTCTAAACAGGAAACATTTCCACATTATAAATAGAAAGGGCATGACAAATATATTTTGCCTAAAGAAAAATATTACTGAAATAAATAAACCCGAATTTTGGTAAAGTGTCAGCCAAAATATGTTCATCACTGTCAGTTTGACTCAGCCACATAGCATTCCCAAGTTAAGAACAGCTCCAGGCTGTTGCTAAATTGGGATTATAAAAGATGTCTTCATACACGGAATCTGTATTTCCACAGAAGAAGCGGGATGAATTTTCCCCTACTCTCTCTATAAAAGAAAAACTGAAAACGGACTGGAGGAAAGCCTCCCTGCTTGTGTTTTATTTTTGTTTCGATCACGCTTTCCCCATCCTCACCAGCACTACCTCCAGCAGAGGGAATTACTTGACCCATCCATCCAGTGTGCAACCACTATGCAGTTCTGGAATGCAACTGCCTGAGTTTTGAATCTTGGCTCTCCAACATGGCTCTATGAGAGCCAGCAAATCACTCACCTTCCCTGTTCCTCAGTATCATCATTTGTGAAATGGAAATAATCATAAAGACCTCAGGGCTTTTGAAAGAGTCCAAAGAAATAATGAAATGCAAATGCCTAGGTGTGTACTCAGCACAGATCCATGAACATTGGCTATAATTCATAGAGATACTGGAAGTATTTCCTTGAGCCACTTTTATAAAAACACCCTTACAGCACATGATTTCCGTGGTTTGTGTGCATTTCTTACCATCGAAATAAGTTGTGAGGTTCTGAGTTGAAAATCTCTTTACGTTCATCCAATATATTGCCTTATTGCTTTAAACAAAGTGGGTGCTTTGCAGTGAAAAGTCCTCATAGCAAAACATTTCACAAATCTCTGAAAACATTTTCATTTTGCTTAATGAATGACAGTATTCCTTCAACCCAATTATTGATCATCTATGCCTCTAACATCATAATTTAGCAATATTTGATTTTTATTTTTATTTATTTATTTATTTATTGCATTTTAGGTTTTGGGGTACATGTGAAGAACATGCAAGATTGTTGCATAGGTACACACGTGGCAGTGTGATTTGCTGCCTTCCTCCCCCTCACCTATATCTGGCATTTCTCCCCATGCCATCCCCCCCAACTCCCCACCCCCCACTGCCCCTCCCATATTTCCCCCCAACAGACCCCAGTGTGTAGTGCTCCCCTCCCTGTGTCCATGTGTTCCCATTGTTCCCATTGTTCAACACCTGCCTATGAGTGAGAACATGTGGTGTTTGATTTTCTGCTCCTGTGTCAGTTTGCTGAGAATGATGGCTTCCAGCTTCATCCATGTCCCTGATTTTTAAAATGACTACAATTTCAATTACAGACAAAGGCATAACCTTTCTGCTTTAGAGTTAGTAAAATGGGGAATGTGGGTTCTGCCTTGTCCAGAATGATGGCGACAGAAGAACAAGGTGCTCCAGGATGGAATTCCACAGCCGCTGGCAGCCACGATTGGATAACACACATCTTCCACAGAGGTGAGTCACGGAGCTACACTTTGGCATGAAGAATGGATCCCCAGTGCTCCAGCAGCCTCATCCACAATGGCAAATATTC
This sequence comes from Cebus imitator, assembly GCF_001604975.1. NCBI lineage: Eukaryota > Metazoa > Chordata > Mammalia > Primates > Cebidae > Cebus > Cebus imitator. The sequence goes on from NW_016107407.1 coordinate 937,185, forward strand.
AGTGCATCCTTTCAGCTCTCTGCATTTCCTGTCAACGTGTTAATGATGTGTGTAGTTTATAATAAATTCATTAGCCTTTCTGTCTAAAATTGAGGCTGGGCAAGGTGGCCCATATTTGTCATCCTAGAGCTTTTGGAAGCTGAGGTGAGAGAATCTCCTGAGCCCAGGAGTTCAAGACTGCAGTGAGCTAAGATCGTGTCATTGCATTCCATCCTGGTGACAGAGGGAGACCATGTTCCTAAAATAAATTCTAAAATAAATAAATAATAAAAATAAAATTGAAAATAATATTTTTGTTTTGCAATTCGGGAATATAGTATTTTCTTGATCAATATATTCGTATGTTTTTACATACAAATATATATGTATTTTTAATCGTCATGAACACAGCACATTTGCTTGCTCGTGGGAACCAACCCAGGACAGCGGTGGGATCAGATGTTCTTTTTCCTTAATGCCTGAACACGTGCATTCCCAGATGATGCGGGAGGAAGGATTTCTGCCTCGATGTTCTATGGATCTTTCCCCAGGAGGCATCAAAACTGTGCAGTGAAATCCTACACAACTCAGGAAGTACAACAGCCTTTACTCATACTATAAATAATTTTATTGGGGGGGAATATGATTTTGTTTTTAATTTAGAGTGAATTAAACAGCATAACACAGACTAGCCTACCCCTGGAGAATAAGATTTGGTGACAAATGTCAATTAGATTAAGTTTTAAACAATTATTACAAACTTAGTTTACAGCACGGCCACGTAAGTGTGACAATTCCCAACAGCATAATCTAAAGCTTCAGTTAGGCCTTTCGACTCCCAAATATCATTTTTAACTTAGTTTAAAATTCATGTGGATAATGGGGGGAAATGACAAGGTTTTGTTTTTTTTTTAATTTTTGCCCTTTGGTTTCATGCATCCCTTTCCTCAGTGTTCTCTCACATCTGTTTTAACTGTCTCACAATTGACAACCAATATTCTCTTCCTAGGAATTCTTTTGGTATAGAAAGCAAGCACAGCACTATTATTTAGCCTCTTCAGATAAAATGGAAAAACACACAATATGCACACACACACACACACACAGAGTCACCGATCAAAAGATCGGTACAGGCCAGGACCTAAAACAGAAGGTGAGTAGCTGTAGTTGACTGAAATTAAACCAGGCCAGGCTTGACCCAGACCCAGCCAACAGCTGTTGACAGAGGCTTTGAAGAGGCTCTATCAGATACATATCAGATTATTCTCTAGCCCTAGCAAAGGGGCATTGAAGATCTGTTGAGTTTAAAAGACAATTTCCTGATGATTTGACCCTGCCAGGGTAGGAACATTCATGCCTTTGGCCTTTAAAACCCTCTGCAATTATCCAACTCAGTAGTGATAGTTTTCCTAGGTGTCTAAGCTGCTTAACAAATCATCCAAAACTTAGTGACTTAAAACAACAACCATCATCTACCATCTCTCCGTGTCTGTAGGTCCTTCATAGTGTTCAGCTGTGAGGCTGGCTCAGGGGCCCGCAGGAGGATGGACCTGGTGATGGCGCAGGCTGGGGACATTGCCAGGTTTCTCCTCTCATCTCTCTGGTGCCAGGGCTGTAATGACTCAAACAGCAGAGGCTGGACAGCTGAGATGCTCAGGCACCTCTTTCTGTGTCTCTCTCTGGAATCTCTCTTTGGCAGAGTGTTTTCAGGATGGCAGGCCCTCTGACATACTGGTTCAGGGCTCCCGAGGCATGTTTCCCCATGAGATCAGCAGACTAGGGGGGCAGAGTTGTGTCACCTTTGCTAGCCCAACCCAGAGGTGGCCCAGTATCACTTCCACCATTTTCTGTTCAGTAGAAGCACGTCCCTATGTTCAGTCCACATTAGGAGAGGGAAATTGGACTCCATATTTTGAAAGTGCTGTGCAAAACTTCAAAGATGTGTTCCAAACCATTACAGTGGCTATACCTAATAATTACTTATTTTCCTAAGTACTGGATGGGTTTTACCCAACATGATAGCAGGTATAGATTTTTCTTCCTTAAAAACTTTAGAGCTTAAAACACATAGATCGTATGTCGTCCTTTTTATTATATGATGAAATAATTCTTAAGCAAATCTTTTATGAAATAAGGAGAGCTATAAATAAATAGAGTAAATAAAATAAATACATAAATATCTAGAGGAAATGCTCATGAAGATGCCAGACTTAAAAATGTTATCAGGCCACTTGTACCACCTGTTTACTTATCCTATGAATATTATCTCTTGGAAAAGATAAAGGCCTGTGCTTTCAGCAAATAATATGCACAATTTTAAATATGGGTAAAAATAACAGATGTTGAAAAAAAAATCCTCCTTTTATAACCTCTTAAAAATCATGCCCCAAAGCCACTGAGACTTTTTTTCTGGACACTTTCACTTTCAATATGGTTCTCATTTGAAACTGACAGAAACTAGAGTAATTATTAATACAAATAGGTATTATTAATTATTAATACCCAATAGGTAACAATTAGTTTTTGCCTCTTGTTTATGCCTCATGAACTATTTCTGCAATCAGCTGATATGCCGCCACCTGAATTAACACTAAGATGTTTCTCCAGTGTTTGACAGGTGTTAACACTAAGAATCACAGCCTTTTAATTAGCAAAATTCATTGTGTGGAGGACTACTTAGGGTTTTATCAGTTTAAAAAAATCCTTTTTTTGAATAATAGTGAAAATTTAGCCCAGCACTTCAGTATCCCCACAGAGATGAGCATATGAAAGAAAACACTCAATTCAGAAAAGAAGAAACATAATGCAATATTTATACCCCTTCTGTGATTCTTCCTGAAAGAATTATAGTGGATTGCATGAAGGGAGACTAAAAGTTAGAGCTCTAAAAGAGTAGCAAAAACAGACAGGAAGCGTGGAAAATAAAACCAGCCTAAGGTTAAACGGAGTTTGTAGAAAGCAAAATGCGTGTGCTGAGGATTTCTTATTTTAAAATTAAGCTTGCCATATGTTATAACATCAACATATTCAACTACTATTTCATGTCATTTTCATGTTTCTATAAAACCCGATGAAGGAATTGAGAAGGAAACAAGTCTCAGTTCTAAATCTGCTTTATATTTGCTGATCGTTTTCACACTGAAAAGAACTGAACCGATATAATTTCAGAACCAAAGAAGGCGCATTTTACAGGGCAGGTGTCCTGGTCTACAACTCTCAAACAGAGAGTAAGTACCTATTCTTGCGGAGAATGTCAAGTCTGAGGTCAGAAGTCCCAGGGAAGAAAGGCATATTGAACCATTTTGGTTTACAAATAAGTAAAGGAAATCTCAGCGCAAAATTGCCCAATAGACTAAAAATATGGCATAATTTTTAAATAATAAAATTAATTAATTATGAATAATAAAATCAATTAAGTTTTAGAACTGGGACACTTCCTCAAAATAGATTTTTTTCTTATTCCCTGCAGTTTAGAGGCAGATGGGCTCCAATGACTGTGTCTCTTTGAGTATTAGAATGAATGGGATCCTGTTCTTTGAATTCACAGACTTATAATAATAGTCCTTACCACTCTGCAGCCTCTGCCATGTGGCCTGGATTTTAATTAGTATACTTTTAAAATATAATCAAATCTGAAATTATATTTTTAGCTGTCTCCGGCGGAAAGCTATAGTGACAGCTAGGACAGAAATGAAAGGATCCCCCTGTCATTTAAAGGACACCAAAAAGAAAGCTATCAAGATTCGGGTTCTTCATACCATCCTGGACACCAGCAAACTTTGGGACTGGAAACCAATGCCTCCCCTCTCAGGTACCCCATTTCCAAATTCGTACACTTGACTAATTATCTACAATCCCTCTGGCTCAGTGGTTAGAATTATTTGAAACTAATCCTCATGACTTCTGTAATAAGGCCTCAAACCTAAAATTACATGCCAAAAATGAGATAATCAAGAAATAAATGATGATTTAAATTCCCCCTTTGGGACTGTTTTCAACTCTGACACACCCAGCCAGCACAAAGAACACTAACCAAGTGCTTTGCTGACTGGACACATTGAAAGCTCATCGCGATTTTATCCGTCAATTAGTTACTGAGATTTGATCAAATATAAAATATAGTCACAGATGCTAAGATAGGCATGTGTGACGTGCCACCCCTCCCTGGAGCTGCTGACAGCACACACAGGAATAGGCGACAAGCACCCCAGTAAAGAGGAAAGAACAATACTGGACAAGTAATGTCACAGGATCCTTCAGGTGTCACTGTGCCAGCCGGAAACCTCTGTGGCTGGTGGCGGCACTTCTGTTTGAGTTTCGGTCACACCGACTGGGCTCATTCTGCCCACTCAGCCTGGCTGGGTGTGCTTAGCTAATGCTGCCAGCCTGGGTCCCACACCTGCCAAAGGCAAGCCAGGCATGGAGTGGCGAGAGGGGTATGAGTGAATGAGCGCAGGGGCTGGCCACGGAGCACAGCCAGACACGTCGGCTGCTGTGGTGTGACAGGCAGCTCCAGGCGCCGGCACAGGCACTGACTCAGTGTGAGGCTGCGGCTGAACCAGATGTACCACACGCAGCTTCTGCCATGGGTGCCAGCGTCTGGACAACAGGAATACAGTGGCGCTGAAAGCTCAGAGCGTCAGGAGCCACAGATCCCCACAGAGGGTGTTACAGTGTGTCACAGCCCTGGCTTGGGAAGCCCCAGTGTCTGCGCTCCCAGAAGGGCCACAGCTCTTCATTCCCAGACTGGGAGCGTGTCACCACCCACAGCTCAGCAAGCCAGCCGGGAAAGCATTATACCTCCTTTCGCTCCAGCCATTCGGTGGGTCCTGAGTGCTTGTCTCATGTCCAGGAAGAATGAATTTATGTGGACTACTGTGGGGGGGTAAGAAAGGCAGAGAAGAGCCTTATTGAGAGACAGAACACCTCTCAGCAGAGCGGAGGCCTCAAGTGGGCAGCTCCAATCGATGGGCAGGTTGTCCCAAAGCGAGTAGAGGAGGCCCAAAGTGGGTAGTTCCTGTCCACAGGTAGATTGTTCCAGAGAGTGTCTGAGTCTGGCTAAGGCCAGGATTTTTATGGGCTCCAGAGAGAGGAAGTGCATGCTGATTGGTCCATGGCTGGCCATGGGTGGGCCTGGGAAAAGCAGCATAAGTTCTCACTCCAGATCATGGACTCCACCTTGAACTGGCAGCCCGGCCCCCAGGCTTCAGTTCATCCCTTGCTTGAAGGTGGGATTTCGCCAGGGACCCACCTCTTCCCACCTAGAAACCTGTCTACCACCTGCCACCATCAACATGCTCTCTGCAGTGCCCAGGCTGTCTATGCTGAGGGGTCCCCGCAGAGCCACCCTCAGCCCTCTGGGTCTTTCTCCCTGAGCTCATTGGTGCCCAGAATTTCACAGGGGTTGGGGCAGCAGGGGGCTGGTGTGTTGGCACCGCCCTGAGCACAAGCACACCCAGCCACAGCTTTGCTCCATGCTGGCGTGGGCACTAGGAATGGGGAAAGGCCAGGGAGTGGGAGCAGGCACTTCCAAGCCTGCTAGGGCAGAAGTCTTCCCAGGCTCCAGAGAGTGCAAGGATGTGCAGGTCTGGGGCTGTGGCTGGGTGGCTGAAACTGTGCTGGGATCATGGGGCCCCTCCCCCTCCAACTCAGTAGGGGCAGAAGGCCCACCTGTTCCTGGCCCCCACCGACTCTGTGGAGCGCACAGCCCTTCAGATGCTCTGCCGCCACCACCAGTGAGAAGACAGTTCACAGTGATATCAGGGCGATGAGACACAGGATGAGAAATGTCCAACCACTTTGCTGCATGTAGCAGTGCCTGTGAAGGGTCTCCCAGTAATCTCCTTCAGCTCCCTGTAAAGTCACCCCAAATAAACATAAAATCTATACAGGAAATGATGGGCTTGCCTTGCAAATGCAAATTGAGGGCCAGCCCCATATTCCCTACTTCTCACTAATTATCCCATTTGCACCATTCCCAAATAAAAATTCTTGTCCTTTGTTTGGTGATGGTCACTTTTTAAGGACATCAGAGCTGTATGAATTGGTTTGTGAGGGAACAATTCCCAATTCAGGGCTCGTATGTAGCAGCCTGAACTAGCATGCCTTAAAAACAAGGAAAAGGATATTGAGGGCTTGAACTGAAAATAAAAATGCACAGTTGTGCTATAAAGGGAAGCGTTTATGAAAGCAGGTCGTGAATTTACAGCAGTGCATTATGCATAGAAACCCAGTCGTCCCTTTTCCCTTCTGTCACTAAGGTCTCTTTCTGCTGAGATGGCCTCTTCCAGACAGAAACAATCCAAATTATAAACACTTTCTATAGGATTTGCCCAGTCGAGGTCTAGTCAAGGACCAGGTAAGTTCTGCGGCAATCTATGTCAACTGAGGAAGAGTAGATGCCTGAATGTGCCCATTTCACTGTGCGTGGCCTCTAGCTGAGAATCTGTACTCAGTTTTCTTCCCATCCTTCTTCACCCCTTCTGTTCTCCACCAGCAACACACTGAAGGACCCAGATGGTGGGGCCCCCTCACTATGCGAGAAGGGAGAGCCCAGCTGAGATTAAGAAAAACATAACACACAGTCGCAGAGGATGCAGCGGAGGCAGGCAGTGGAGGAGGAGGACAGCCTGGCAAGGTCCCGTGGAGGATGCCAAACTTCACCCTCTGGGCGAGAGGTAACAACTGAAGTACATCCCAGGGGGTATGTGTGGCAGGGGCACCTTGAGAGCCGTGTCTGTACATGATCTCTCAGACTGCAGAGTGGATGGGGGGTCCAGAGTGGGTCACTGAATTGGTCCACAGGATGCTATATGAGCAGTATTGGACAAGACGGGATGGTGGTTTGAACTTGGCTGGTGGCCATGGAAAGAACAGGAGCAATTCAGCAGGGGCTTCGGAGGCAGAATCCACATCATCTGTAAATAGGCTGTATGTGTGGGCGTAAGGGAGAAGGAGAAGCCCCCGGCTGTAGAAACAGATCCTCAGGCTGCTCATGACAGGCTCAAAACACTCCGCTCTGTCCGTAAGCGCACCCTCTCTGTGGAAGGAGCTGCAGTCCTGGGCACAGGAGGTGAGGGGACCATGGCCAGCTGCCCACTGCCTAATGCCTTGGAATAGCTCTTATCTCCTATGTACCCCAATCTTTTTCTTTTTTTTGGAGATGGAGTTTGGCTCTTGTTACCCAGGCTGGAGTGCAATGGCATGATCTCGGCTCACCGCAACCTCTGCCTCCCGGGTTCAAGCAATTCTCCTGCCTCAGCCCCCCGAGTAGCTGGGACTACAGGCGTGCACCACCGTGCCCAGCTAATTTTTTTGTATTTTTTAGTAGAGACGGGGTTTCACCGTATTGACCAGTATGGTCTCGATCTCTTGACCTCATGTCCCACCCGCCTCGGCCTCCCAAAGTGCTGAGATTACAGGTGTGAGCCACCGCGCCCGGCCAGTACCCAAATTTAAATCAAGTACATGATTCAATCATTCTTAAAGTTTTTTTTTCAAAAAAAAAAAAAAAACTTTAAAAAAGTGACGACAATAAGCTCTTTGTTTTTGTCTGTTTCTACCATGCCTGTTTCACAGTAGGATTTGAAACTTACATTTCAAAATATCCTGAGAAATAAGACTCCTCTTGTGTTTCTGACCACATGGAAGCAAAAATAATAAGACAGGCTGAGAGTGAACATGTTTACAGATCCATGCTTAAAACAAAAAAGAAGAAAATAGATGGAGCATTCGATGTTTGAAATCTTTTTTCGAACTGATCCACATTATTTGTATTTTCAAAACCATAAGCTTGCGAGGATTTCGTAGTTGTTGTTGGTATTGTTCAAGTGCGTCCTTTACAATCAGTGCTCTTTGGGGGTTTTATAAGCTTGTTTGTTTTTTCGTGGTGTCTATCCACAACTAAAATAGGTTGGATTTTGCTGATTACATGAACATTGAGCCTACTGGTTTTAAGACGCAGTGCGTTATCACCATCGCCCCACGGAAATTAATCTTTTGCCATTAAGTTTTTATGTTCAGAAAGTATTCACTTTTTTTTTTTAACAAAGAATGTAAACCGTTACTATTAACTCTAGAAAATCTGAGGATGAGTTTCTGGTGGAACAGTTCTGTAAGATGGTTAAATTCTCAAGGCATAAGTCACTTGCATCTAATAAAACACGATAGATGTGTTATGTCTAATAAAACACAATAGACTCCAAGTATCCAAGAAAATAGCCTCAAATAATATAATCATATGAAGTAGAAATGGCAAAACAGTCAACAAAGCCAGCTTCTCAGTAAAAATCTCAGGAGGTTGTTTTCCATATACTCTTTTCATGAAAAAGATTTGAAGTAGTTTGCAGTGAAACACACACACACAATAAGACAAAAATAATACAGAAAAGTAAGATTGAGAAGACAGGCGTGTCATGCAAGGCTTTGAGGGAGACGTTGCTTAGGCTCTCGCCAGCTTTCCTCCTGGGCATGCAGAGGACTCTGCTCTCAGCCCTGGGCCGCTGACTGACGCCATGTGACTCGAAGGAGCTAATGCAATAGGAAGGAAGGCGACATATACCACGTCCTAGTGCAGGCAATGAAAATCCCATGAGTGAGCCTGCGTTCTCTGCTCTCCTGCCACTTCTACTGAGGATGGTGTGTACGCCCAAGGATGAGGGGTTGGAGCCTACCTCCACCGGGACTTCCGAAGGAATCTCCCTGCCAACACCCCTGCCAAACTGCTCAGGGCTTTTTGTTGATTCTACTAAATCACAGAAATTTGAGGGGATTTCAGGCATATCCCAGCCAGTCCTGACAAATACTGGTAGTGATTATTTCAAAAAGTAAAAAGAAATGTCTGTTCCCTGAAAGGTATGGGTAAGTGAGATTAACAATGATACAAAGCCTAAACTAGGGAAATAATTGTTCACCAAATGTAATTGTGTTAGCTTCTGTTTTTTAAGTGTTTGCATCTATTAAATGTTCAACATGCATTATCTCACTTAATCGAGATGTGAGGAGGAGAGTTTAACGCAATTAAACAATTCACATGATTTCTAAGAACTAGAGCAGGCCATGATCTCAGTGGGTCTACTCCTAGAGCAGAACTTGGAACTGTGATTCCAAAAAAGGACTTTTGCACAGAGGGTTGCTGGTAAAATCACCACAACTCAATAGAAGAAAAACCTTTCCCTAGTTCCAAGTAGACTGAAACTTGGAACATAAAGTTTTAAGAAAGGAGCACAATGAACAATCTGTGACAGTAGTAAGTCTAATAACAAGAACATGGCTATGGGATTGAGGTGGGCACAGGGTTAGATCCTGGGGTGACCACGCTTTTTAAAAAAGATAATTAAGAAAAATAAGATGCCCTCTTATTCAGGTGAATACTGTAGAGTATCACATGAAATCTAGAGGTCCCTAAGAGAGATGCTAGTTTGGCTTTTTAAAAACATTTTTTTTGAGATGGTGTTTTCACTCCTGTTGCCCAGGCTGGAGTGCAGTGGCATGATCTCAGTTCACTGCAACCTCCGCCTCCAGGGTTCAAGTAATTCTCCTACCTCAGCCTCCCAAGTAGCTGGGATTACAGGCACATGCCACCAGGCCCAGTTAATGTTTTTTGAGTTTTTAGTAAAGACAGCGTTTCACCATGTTGGCCAAGCTGGTATTGAACTGCTGACTTCAGGTGATCCGCCATCCTCAGCCTCCCAAAGTGCTGGGATTACAGGTGTGAGCCACGGTGCCCCGACCTTTTTAAAAACTTTTTTATTTCAAATAGTTGTTTAAATATTTCAGTTGACATTATTCTGAAGTAATTTCAGATTTACAGAGTTGAAAAGTGACATTTTGCTTATCAGTTGTTGACATTCTTGCTTTCTCTCTGTATACATACACAAAAATTATTGGTTGGTTCTGAACCCCTTAAGAGTTCTTTCAAACTTTAAGTTCAAATATCTATTTCTTCAACACAAAGACATGTCATCATCTATCTACAGTAAAATTATACATTTAGGAAGTTTACCATTGATACTATACTGTTATCTCATACAGATGCTTCCTGACTTACAATGGAGGTAAGTCCCAACGAACCCATTATTAATTTTAAATACTGTTAAGTCAAAACTGAATTTAATACACCTAAGCTACCAAACATCACAGTTTAGCCTAGCCCACTTTAAATGTGCTCAGAACACTTACATTAGCCTACCTTGGGGCAGATCATCTAACACAGGGGTCCCGAACCCCCAGGCCAGGGACTACTACTGGTCCATGTACCGGCTGTGTTTACAGCCACTCCTCATCTCCGGCATTATGACTGAGCTCTGCCTCCTGTCAGATCCGCAGCCACATTCGATTCTCACAGGAGCGTGGACCCCTCTGTTCACTGCTACTGTGAACTGCGCATGCGAGGCATTCAGGCTGTGTGCTCCTAATGAGAATCTAATGTCTGATGATCTGTCACTCTCTCCAGTTGCCCCCAGATGGGACTGTCTAGCTGCAGGAAAACAAGCTCAGGGCTCCCACTGATTCTACATTATGGTGAGTTGTATAATTATTTCATTACATATTATAATGTAATAATAATAGAAATAAAGTGCGCATCTAATGTGACGTAATTGAATCATCCCTTAACCATCCCCCTTGCCCCGCTCTGTGAAAAATTGTCTTCTGTAAAACCAGTCCCTGGTGTCAAAAAGGCCGGGGACCGGTGATCTAACTAACACAAAGCCTATTTTATGATAAAGTGTTGAATATCTTGTCATTTATTTGAATCCTGTACTGAAAGTGAAAACCAGCATGGTTGTATGCGTGCTTGAAGCAGTGTCTCCTGAAAGCACACCTCTTTTGCTCTCTAGTCCATATGCACATTTTCCAATTGTGCAATGATGTTCTTTAATCATCTTTAATTTAAGTACTTCATGAGTCTCCATCTTTTCAATGTGGCGTGTTTCAAGAGTAGATATCAGGCGTTTTGAAGAAAACGTCTGCTTAGATCTAGATCATGCATTTTTTACGGGATTACCACATAAACAGTGTTGTGCCCATACCCGCTTGCTGAATCATTTGCAATCTGTTATTTGTTTCTGCTGCCTACTTCATAAAGCCTTTTGGGTTCAAATAAGACGATGTATTTGAAAATTCTCTAAAAACCATAAGGAACGTTACTTCCATATGCAATTAATAAAAATAATGTGTTGCAAAAACACAAATATCAGTTTCTTTTCAATGTAAATGTCACAAATTCAAAACGAGCATTCTCCAATTTCAGAAGGAAAAAAAATAACATAGTTATTGTCTTAACTGTATTGCAGACAATGAGCTATTTCTAAAAGCCCATATGCGAGAGAGATGGTAAAAATATTTGAATAAAATTAAGCAACTCACTCAATTATGTTGAAGTATCTCAAGTGAAAGAGCATGCTTGATCTAAATTATTTTGAATAAATTATTCATTTTCCTGCTTCAGTTAAATGAATATAGGCTATTGGAAAACTAGAATCTAACCAAAGTGTAGATCCAAAATATCAGCCTTGTCCCTTTCATATTGAGAGGCCTCCTGCAGTCCAGGGCTGAATGATCACAAATCACAGCTTATGTAGGTTACTGAAGACCTCTTTGAGGCCTGGCTGTAGAGAAACATGTGAATGCCCAGAATGCATATGAAGGTCTCTGCAACAGCACATCAGTCTGAATAACACAAAATAGAAAATATCCTCAAAATTCCACTCACGTTCCTAACACTCACTTTTCACATTGCTAATGGAGGCTCAAAAAGAAGAGATTGCAACCGAGCAGTGTCAGAAAACTGTCAGTCTTTTTCTATGTCGGGGTTGTTAAGTTCTGTTTTGTTTTTGTTTTGTTTCGGGTGTTTCAAATAAATGAAAGGAACAGCAAGAGGTTACCGAAGTCACTTGGGGACCCAGAAACCTCGGAATGTGCCTGAGTTATCTTAAGGACTGGATCTATCCAGTATAGGCTTACCAACCTTCAACATTGGCCATGCAGTAATTAAGAAGTGGATTACTGATATCGTTTGGGCCTGTGTCTCCACCCAATTCTCATGTCCAGAGGTAATCCCCAATGTTGGATGTGGGCCTGGTGGGAGGTGATTGAATCATGGGGGCCGTTTCTCCTGGTTTGTCACCATCCCCCATGATGTTGTCATGGCAAGAGTGAGTCATGACCACGTCGGGTTATTTACAAGTGTGCAGCACCTCCCCCTCCATCTCTTCCTCCTGCTCTAGCCATGTCGGATGTGCCGGCTTCCCCTTCAACTTCCGCCATGATCGAAAGTTTCCTGAGACCTCCCAAAAGCCACAATGCTTCCTGTACAGCCTCCATAACCAGCCAATTAAATCTTTTTGTTATAAATTACTCACTTCCAGGTATTTCTTTATAGCGTTATTAGAATGGACTAACAAAACTAACTAAGTAAAAAAGATCTTGCATTAAACAATAACAGTTTTCATGTTGGGGGTTTATGGACACTTAGTGGTTTACAGATTGCAGTCAAAAAACCATGAATGTCCACAAACGGCAAGTGAATTGTACGCGTTTGGGGAGAAGCCCCATAGCATTCACTAAACTTGCACTATAGCTGAAGCCAGGTTAAAAACACCTCCAGTGGTGTCATGTGATCACAGGGTCTTGACCCACTTCCCTCATTAACGTGACTGATCTATTTTTGCTTCCCTGATGCTCGCCCCTGTGTCCCCCAGGCTCTTCCCCTCCATCTGGGCCCAGCTATTGCATGTCCTTCACCCTTGCCTTGTCTTTGCCTGGATTCTGTTTCCGACAGCTGATTCCCTCCTCCACGACATAAACTATCCCTTGTCCCATTCCACCTCGTATTGTACTGGAAAATCCTACCCCACCACAGGATGATTGCAAGTTATTAAAAGTATTTATACATGGATAGATTTGTACAATATGCATCCTCAAGGTCAATGGAGACATTGTGAATTACTTCTATAAAGCACTGAAATATATTTAAGCAGAACATTAGACTGATTATAATTTGTTTTTAAATTTCTTAACTCACATATTTTGGAAAATAAAATTAATACAATGTCTGTTAATTGGATAATTTTAAAATGAATCATAAGGAAGTCAAATCTGCCATGTATTTAATACAATAGTAGTAGTAAGAAAATTTAAAACTGAGCATATTCCCAAAAATGCTATAGCCAGTGAAAATACACTCTTGGGTAGTTTTCATAATTGACTGGGTCATTCATATATACACTTCTCAAATAATGTGGAAATTATCATCATTTATAATATGAAATTTAGACAGCACAGGTCAAGAACTGTTACAGTGAAAGCCACAGCAGTGAAAATGAGTTTGTTCCTCCCAAATCTCTTTGAAATGATTAATATTTGACTAAAATCAAAGTGCCAAGTAAGAGGGAAGTGGAGGTTCAAGGACTCACCAAGAAAAATGATGACTTTTTTTCCCTGTGGAAGATCAGGAATCATGTAATATAATTAAAACATGTTATTAAAAAAAGGCAAATGTTCTAAGAAATTTCCTGGAATCCCAATTACAACTGCAGGTGCCAGTCACACCAACACTTAACTGGCTTGGTAACTGTTTTTGCTAGGGGCACAATAAAAATTCTTAATTTAATTTTTTCACTATTTTCAGGGTCAGATATCCCCAGCAGGCACAAGAGCATTTGCCCAATGACCTGCACTTTTCAGAGGAATGTGAAGGAGCAGTGATAACTGGAAATCTACTAAACTTTGATTCTGACCTCCACACTCCCCCTGGCAGTGCATTTAAGTCCCAGCCAAAAAAAAAAAAAAAAAAAAAAAAGAAAAAGAAAAAGAGAAAGAAAATGGAACCTCTACTAGTGGATTGACATCCTGAGAATTGTGCCAGCCTGGAGAAAAGAGTTTAATCAATTCAGGTGGGGAAAAGCTGGAGTGAAAAAAGCCATTTTTAAAATGGCCAGCATGATGAGAACAGCTTGCACTGGTGTGCACTTTTGGTTTCTAAAATATTATTGCATAGATGACTTTGCTTGATATGCCCATTCACTCTGTGAGGTTGGAAGTGAAGTATTTTCAGCTCTTTTTGACAAATTACAATTTTTTTTAATTAGCAAACAAAGAAGGAATGTCAGGCAGCAAAAGGGTGTGGTGCTAGGCATTAACCCTGTGAGAGACGGGATGAACTCCCAGGAGGGTTCCTTCGGTGCCATTTCTACATCTTCCAGCCACTGCTACTGATCTGGTTTGGCTGTGTCCCCACCCAGATGTCAGCTTGAATGGTAGCTCCCATAATTCCCATGCATTGTGGGAGGGGCCCGGTGGGAGATAATGGAATTATGGGGGCAGTTTTCCCCATACTGTTCTCATGGTAGTGTGTAAGTCTCACAAGATCTGATGGTTTTATAGGAGGGGACCCCTTTTGCTTGGTTCTCATTGTCTCTTGTCTGCTGCCGTTTAAGACGTGCCTTTTGCCTTTTGCCATGATTGTGAGACCTCCCCAACCATGAGGAAATGTGAGTCCATTAAACCTCTTTTTCTTTGTAAATTACCCAGTCTCAGGTATATCTTTATCAGCAGCATGAAAACAGACTAGTACAGCTACCGTGAGCAAGGAGTTCAGTGATATTATCTCGACCTTCTGCGAACAGCTCTGGGCATGCAAATGAGGGGGTTTCCCTTCCTGATTCCTTGCCTCAAACCTCGGATAACTTGCCATTTAACTAGCTGCCTGATTTCCTTGACCCACCAACCATTTTTTGAAGCTTAACATCTAGGGAGGAACCTGCTTTCAAGTCGGTATAGACAATATGGACCAACTTCATCACCGTCATCCCACGTCTATTCTCAAAATGAGAACAAGAGTAACTATAGAGGCCGTTCATGTTTACCTTTCTGGGATTTGGTTTTCTTGCATTTAAAATTAAGGAAGAAGAGAGAATAAGTCCCCAAGACCCATGCCAATTCAAATACAAAAGGTTTGCCGTCTGGTAAAAATATTTGTAAGACAATCACTCTTAACAAAACTTACTTCTAAGGCCACTGGAGAATCTTTATATCCACTAATTTATATGTTCACTCTCAGTGAATATTTCTATCCAGACTCACATCTAAACAACCACATAGCTATTATCACAGCATTATAAAGAGTATCCAAAATGCTGGTAGAAACAACCCCAACCTAGAAATGACTCAGAAAATGAACAGCTTGTGCAAATGCCCCTTCCTCCCATCAGCTCCTCACCTCTGGGATCCCTGGTGTGGCTGCCAAAAAAAGCCATTCTGGGTAGGCAAAAAGCATGAGAGGAATTGGAGGTTCAGAAGTAAAGAAAGGAAAGACACTGTGAAAAAGGCAAGGCAGCATGGAGCTGGCCAGGGACAGATGCACAGAACGAGCTGACCTTCCCTAGCCCAAAAATATCTTCCCCCCACTGTGCCTGAAGTTTTGACTACACTTTGGCACGCTGGCTAAAATCACATCACTGGGATATGCTTTCTGGATAATAAGCAGAAGGCTTTTCCCCGCCCCAAAAAAATGCAACTAACTCTAGGAGAGTTCAGAGACTGTCAGACGCTTCACGCGCTTGTGTGGGTTGGTTCAATCAGATCGCCTTCCTCCTGATACCCAGCTGAGATCAACAACCCTGAGTTAGTCCGAGTTTTGAAAAGCTGTAAAGGGTAGGGAGGTAATTTTGGTGAAAGATAATTTTAGGCAATGGGCTAATTTTGGTTAATGTAGATGGAGAAGTCTAGAGACACTGAAAAATGGAGAAGTTGCAGAAATGTTTTAAGAATGTCAATTTCCTATTTTCAACTGCTTGGAGCTGCCCTCACACCCAGGAAAGGAGGAACCAGACACTTTGCCTGATATTTCATGCTTTTGAAGATTAGGTAATATTTCTTTCACAGATGGGGAAACTGAGGCTTAGAGAGGTAAAGGGACTTGCCCAGGGTCAAGGTCAGATCACGTTACCTGTAACACTTCAGGCTCCATTCCATCCTCTTTCTTACCCTCTTCCTTCTGGGCTTCTTACTGCCCTCCACTTCGCTGCTACCAGGACTCAAAAGTGGAGGGAACAATATTCATACAGCAACATTGCACAGGTGCCATTTCTGTTATCCCACCTGGCAAGCCTGATGGACATGTGTGCCATCGTTTCTGCAGAAGAAAATATGTGCTGGGTTCCATATTGGCTCTAAAATAGCCAATGTTTAAAATAAGATATTGGCATACAATTGTTCTTAAATTGAGGAAATCCTACTCCCCACCCCCGACTCTGCTGCCCAGCTACAAAAGTGAATTAATAAAAACTGTAGGGATAAATTCCTATTTGTGATCTTCCCCAGTTGCTCCAAGGCATCGTGGCTGGCGTTGACTTGTACTCTTTGAGCATGAACTGTCCTGCACAAGTCAGGCTGGAAATTTAGTAAATGCATCAAACAAATAAATGATTGTGAGTGAATAAAATCTAATCTGGGTCCCTTACTCAATAACATAGTTATATGCATTTATTTTTCAGACTAGACGGCAGAGAAAACCATGGACTATCTCTGGCTCTCACTGACAATGAAAAGCAGCTACATGTGGCTTAATTTATTTGCTTTAGAACGACCAGTTGGGACATGAATGTGTTTAATATCTTCTGGTATTTGTTCTCCCTTTTTTGTTTTTTAGTCTTTATTCTTCCAAAATGTTGACTGTAGAGATGAGAAGAACGGACTAATTCTAGAACCAATAATGCTGAGCTTAACTTGGAAATATGAGCAAATAGGCAAGCTCAAGAGTATGAGATCATGTGGAGGGTGCATTAAACAAAAAACCGTGAGTTAAACAGTACAGTCACACGTATCAGGTAGTTGAGGCGTTAATGAAACAATTCCATTTTAGAACTTTTTTGGAGCAAACTCTTAAATTCCCCACCCCCATTTCTATCGCCAATCTTTGGTTTAGTCTTCGTATTTTCAATCTAAGGGTGGGAGAAAACCTACTGGCAGATCTTTTGTAAATTAAGCTACTCAAGGGCACAGCTTAGAAAACTCAATTGTTAATAAGGAAACGCCTACAATGAAATTAGTAATTCCAGGGCATGATGTAAATGTGGGAAAATAAGACAAATATGATTTGAACCATTACTCCCATTTCTGAAGGGAGGGGAAGCAATTTCCTATCCAAAACTTCTTGAAGAAACAGAAGCTAGGTGCAGGTGAAAGGATTCAGGAAAGCTGGTACTGGGTGTAATTAGGAACTGTGCAATCACACCGCTAATGCCCAGGACAGAGGTTTGAATACAGAAACAGTAGTATATGCATACAATGGGATAGGACTGATAGAGGGAAATCCTGTCATATGCAACAACATACATAAACCTGGAAGGCACTACGTTAAGTGAAACAAGCCAGGCACAGAAGGACAAATACTGCATGATTCCATATACAATCAATCTAAAATATTCTAACACATGGAAGCAGAGCCTAGAACAGAGGTGCCATGGGCTGAGGGAAGGGGCGTGAGGAGTTGCTATTTAATGGGTATAAATTTCTAGCCATGCAAGCTGATTAAGTGCTAGAAGTCTGCTGTACAACATGGTGCCTATAGCTAACAATATTGTATCATACACTTACAACTTTGTTAAGAGGGTAAATACCATGTTAAATGTTCTTGCCACAATTAAAAAACAAGATAGCTTGGCTTCAAATCTCAAACCCACCATATATCCTACCTGAGTGGCAGTGGCCTGCAGCAATTTTTTTAACTTTGCTCATTTCAGAGTGGGGGCTGCCAAGGGGAATCCTGAGACCTCAGTTGGTTAATCCATGTAAAAGCTTTGGGCATAGTATAAGCCCTCACACACCGTTGGCTGTCTCTCCAGGCCTGGTGGGCTTGAGATCTCAGGGAAATTTGGCTTCTCTGGATCTTACTTGCCCAATAAAGATGACACAGTGAGTCAGCCCTGAGCCAATGCCACACTTGTGAAACAGAACGAGTGACCTTGGGGACAGCAGAGCAAGTAAATACTAAGGAACATCGTCAATGCCCTCCTTGCAACCAGCAGGAGTGGATGAAAGCAAGGGAGAGTGTGAATTCCCTGCAAGAATTTCCCTATGAACAAGAAAGCTTCCCGAGCCACTGTCTGAGGTAATTCAATTCCAAGAGATTTACCACTAACTAGTTCTCCCCTAAGTTTGGAATTTTAAAGTGTAGACCAAAGATTGACCTTAGCATTGGAGACTGAAGCTTTTGCTCCTAAAAAGTTCTATAATGGTTTCATTGTTTTTAAAAACCTCAGCGACTTCACTGCAATGACTGATATGACCGTATTTTTAAAAATTCATCACTTGTGATTCAATGCATCCACTCACTACAAGTAATTCTGATCCTAAAATTTTCTATACCCTCAAAATTTCAAATTTAACTCTCCCTTTTTCCCCATAATGTAGCCCCCACCCCAAAGCATTCCTTTACATACCCATGAATTTCACCTCCAGTCACAGTTCATTGCCCTTACAGTCACTCCTCAGGTTGAGTCTGTCATAACCTCTCTATGTAAAGCTCTCCCATCATCATTTCAGCCCAGAAAATTCCAGTCACAATTGCCTTCTGGGGAATCTAAATCAGGTTATGGTAATGTGACAGCTCATTCAATATCCTGAAACTCCCCAGCTTCCAGCCATCAACTCCCATTCACAAATTCATATTTTATAGAAAAACTTCAAATGAAAGCTTAGATTAGGCAAAGATTGTAGTTTGGTCGAGATACCTGCTGGGATTCACGTTCTCCATGGAGGAATCTGACTAAATTCTACAGAACAATTAAATGCCGTCAATATTACTTAAAAGTTTTGAGTTTTTCAGTAAAGGCAGTCTGACAAGAAACAAGGATCTGGGACTTGAAGGAAGCACCTAGAGATTGCAAGTTTCAAATTCACCCTCTAACATCAGGACTATTACAGAGCTCCTTTGATTCAGACCAAAATGGTCAAGACCATGTTCAAGTAGCTCATATTTTTGACAGTGTTGGAATATTTGACTGCATGGGCTGACAGTTGAATGGACATTAGAGGCTTGAAACCACATACTTTGCCAGTAAATGGCCATGTGATCTTGAGTAAGTCACAACTCATGGGACTCTGTATTCTCATCTATGAAATAAGGGCTAAGTAAGACAGCAGGTAAGTCTCCTCCCATGCTAAAATGCTTTTCCACGCACATTCAGCAGTAAGACCACGTGGCAAGGCCTGAAGGGTCACAACCTAAATTTCATTTTCTCAGCAAAACACACTCGCACTGATGATTCTCTATTTTTCTATCCTCTTTGGAAATGTATTTACAAGATGCTATTGCTGTCTTTCTAATACCAAATTCATATAAATTATCATCTTTTTCACTTTTATAAGTGGGTCTTTAGTTTTTAAAACATGCCTACAAATCATATTGAAATGCCAACGTATCAAGAATAAGATGCTTTTTGTCTAGGTCAATAGAACCTGTCCTAAACCTGTCATTTAAATGATCACTCGCGAAATCGCTGTCTCCTGTAAGAGGATACATACTAAAGGGAGTCACAGGTGTGGTGGAATGGAATACAGTCCGGATACTAAAACTCTGGTCCCATTTCTGCATCTTGCATGCTGGACTGTCCCTTCCTGCTCTCAAATTTGGCTACTCTGGAGACCGCACTCCCATCATTTCGGCCTTGAGTCTCACAATCTCATATGGTAAAATTGAGGGTCTGGTGCATAGCAAACAGCTCATAAACACTTATTTCATATACAAAAAAATTGAGAAGAGGTTCTCACCAGATTCTACTGTGCTCGAGTTCATAAGAACTAAGAAGAGTGAAAGATTCCAAAGGAGGAATATAAACTTATACACATATGCAGTTCCATTTTCTGATGGATCCTTAACTATTCACTTATAAATTTACATTTTAGGAATATATACTTCCCACAACAAAGTCAGATGGTTTGTATGTCATGTTTGAACGTTACGTCATGTTTTACACTATCAGAAAAGGAGTCCGATAGCCGTATTGTTGGAGATTTGTAATTGCTACAAGGTGCCTAGTGTGTTGTGCAGGGCTAAAAGATTCAAGAAATCTGATTGATGTGTTCATCCTTGTTCAATAAAAAAAACAGGCATTAGAGAAACTGTTCAAATGAGGATCAAAGCCAAAGAAAGCTCAACTCTTTCAAAACTGATACTTTTCAGAGTCTGGCTAAAAGGTAATGTCTCCCAAGGCACTAAAAGCTATTGTGTTATCTGGGGAGGGATGCTAACGTCTGCATGACCTTGGGCAAGTCTTTTAGTTTCCTATTTATAAAATCAGGCACTCAAACCAGATATCTTTTCCAGCTCTAAAATTCTATAGTCTGAGAACGAATGCCTTCTTGCAGATGAAGTTGAATCCTGGCTTGTTATTATGATACAGTGTGGTTCAAATATAACCCAAACAAAACCATGTCTCCCCACTGCATAAAAAGCAACATCCAGAGTAAGCTTGATTTACATGGGGAATTAGATCCAGCCTCAGATTTCAGCGTTATGATGGGTTTCCACCAGAATGCGCTTGAGTCTCCTCAACCCTGCTCAGCTGTGCAGTAAATCTTCAGGATGTGAGATCAGTACTTGCTCTGATAAATAAATGATCAGCATTAAGCAAATGCACTAAATCATCAGCTTCTCTCTCCTCAGTCTCCCTTCTCTGCCAAATTCCTATGGAAACAAACAGAAAAGTCAGAAGAGGAAGAAAAGCAGAAAACGTTTTCGGCCCAATGCATGATTTGTTTGACCAAGATTGCCCTACATTTTATCAGCGTGGCCTCCACCTGCCCTCCCACCTCGCAGAACTATTTTCAGCACATAGGCCAATGCTTATTTTTGTAGATGCACTAAGCCGCATCTCCTGTTAGGCAGTTGTTGGAGAGGAAGTTATTCCTTAAGCCCATCCAGCTGTTTTCTCAAGTGTACCTTTAGGAAAAAGGGAACGGCAGGCCTGAGAAGACATGGCTAGCTCAGAGCTGCCCCTCACAACTGCAGCCCCGGAAAAATATCTCAGGGAATTTACCTTGTTAATAGCAGATCAGCAGCACCTCGTTGTCTGAAGGGCAGTCATCTCATTTCTTTACTTGGCCATAGTTCCTCCTGGATAATTACTTCTCTCATTCTATTTTAATTTGCATTAAGCCCAGGGCGTTTAGTTCTTGAGACCTAACACTCAAACCTGGCAGACACTGGCCTCTGGTTAGGAATGCAAGACTCCTGGGAAAACATCTGGTCTCTTTCTGAATAAATGCCTGAATTCATTTTATTCTCATCTAGAAACCTCTCTGAAAGTCCTTCCTAATGAAGTAGATGCTGCACACACATTATTTTAAAAGAAAAATAGATTGACAAATGACCTTCTAGAGAACCAGGAATAGGAGAATGTTTGCTACTTTACCATGAATTAATCATTAAAATGATTCCTAACGTTTCCCTAAAATTTTCAAGAACCACACAAGACATCCCAATTTGACAATCGTGCTTTGAATGGACGGCAGCATTTTCAGTTTTCATTATTCTCACATTGTCATCCTGTAACTTGACTGAGTCACTGTCACAACTACAGAATGCAGCGTGCTGCATAACCTTCCTGTATACGGTACCTATTATGTCGTTACTAAGCGTTACAAAACTTAAAAAGGGTGACAGCAACATTTTAGCTATGAATGAACTAGTAGTCACTTAGAAACTGTTGGCCTTTCATTAGCCTACAGACATGCACACATATATGTATTTGTATATGTATTTGTATATGTTTGTATATGCATAATGGATATACATATATGTATATAGTAGACTATCAACTGAAAGTGTTTTTATTTCAATAGATGAACTATGTTTGAGAAGAACTAAGATCTCCAAACAAATGTTAATGCATCTCTACTCCAGCTACAGAAATCCAATGTAATTCTCTTCATTTACTCACTCCATCATATGCAAGCAGAACTTTCAAGAAAATACTTACTCATTCTAGATATTTCTCTGTTTAGTGCCAGAAAGCTAAGAGACCATGCACACTTAAGCTGATGAAATGTCACTGAAGCATCCAACATAAGGGGGCACGCAATGCATTTGAATCAAAGAAAGCAGTGAGTGATACAATGCATGTACCTCCTCATTTTCCCCTTCTGAAAGTCTGACCTCCTGGGAGTCTACATTTGAGGAATGAAGAAATACAAACGGTCCAAAGCAGTGTGTGTCAAACTCAGGGCTTGAGTCCTCCAAGTGGATTCAAACATTCTCAGGAGGGTAACATCCGGTCTATTCTAATTCAATGAGTAACTGATGGGTGGTTTGGTTTTTTGCATTAAATAAATAAAAGTGATATTATTTCACTCATTACATTTTTTTTCAGTAGTTCTCCACATTAACTACTTCTATGGAATACTGCATGGCATATGTTATAGTCTCCTCTTCCAGCCCTCCTAGAAATATTTAAAATATGTAAAAAGTTACATGAAAATGTTTTATTAAGAGAAGAGCTAAGATACTACCATCTTCCAACATTTGTCGTGGACTGCAAGGAATCGCTGAGAATTCCTGGATGGCATAATTCTCAAAACCCATCCCACTTTGCATTTGTGAACTCTGAGTTGTGTGTGTTGGTGATGCATGCCTTGGTTCCTTCTTCTAGACGCTCCTGAATTCCCTGAAACTGGTCCTCTTCACAGGGCACCTGAACGGCTCGTCAGTGTGCCTTCCTTCATCCCTCCCCTCCCTCATCCAAGCCACCAAAATCTAGAGGCCACCAAAAAATCCTCTCTATGGACGTTTGCCACATTGTTGACTTGGTGTTCCCACTGCAGCCATTTCAATACCAGGGACTCCTTGAGACTGTCACTTGGAGTATTTTGATCCTCCACATTTTGACATAACCTAAAAAAATAAAATAAGATATTGTAAGATGAGCTTTCGTAAGTTGTGTGTGAGGTGTTCATCCTCACCGCATCCTTGAGCCATCGGCATTATGGATGCCCAGAGTCAAGAGGGGACATCAGCAAAGTGACAGCAGCTGAAGAGGCAGAGCTGGAGACGGGGCGGAGGTTAGTGAGCCGGAGGTCATGTTCACCCCCAACTTTTCAGCCTCAAGCAAGGCCACCGAGCAAACTCTACATTTTTTCTGAAAACTCATCTATAGTTTAAAAGACCTGCATTGTGACTTCCCAGAGTCAATAGTGCATAACTAGAGGGAATCATATAAAGCAGCAATGTCATGCAGGTTGCACAGAAAATCTGCAGTTACATTCCTCTGGATAATATATTTCCTATGTAGGACATCTCTGGCTTTGGAGAATGGGACTAATGGCCCATCTGGAGGCAGATGCACTTTGGAAATGAGATTCCACTTCCAAGCACCGCAGCATGAGAAGTTCTGCAGATCCACTTCCTAGCAAAACTGGTACAAATTATTTTGATAAAAATAAAAATTAAAAGCTCTGGAAATGATCCTAAGGTCATACAGCAAATGAAGAAACATTTATTCAAGAAAACTTACTAAACCTCAGTAAGAACAGTGACAATCTATAATATTTGTGCCAAGACCCACTCCCTCCCTCTCCCATCCTAGCTCAATGAGATGGAAAATCCACCCCAGGGAAGTATAGCCAAGAACACAAGGTTTGCTTCTCACCCAGCTCCTCAAAGGATTATCGTCTCTGGAGGGGCAGGACATCCCCAGTCCTCTTGCAGCCCTCAGCTACCTATTGGTGAGGCTAAGTTCCAGGCGAGTGAGGCTGAGAAATGGCTTCTTTCTTCCACTCAGCCCCGACTTGCAGGACAGAGGTTCTGCCTTGAGTCTGGCACTGCTGAAAATTATCCAGCCCCAGGTGTCCTTGTCTCAGCTGGAAAGGTAGAGTCTTCACACTCAGAGAAGAAGGCTGAGAAGACCTAAGGCGACTGCCACATCCCCGCATTGAGCACTAGGCTTTTAAAGCCCTAAGGCCACACTGTCCTAAAAGCAGCAAGGTAAAAGTGACCCTTCATTAACATACGAACCCAAT
Source organism: Cebus imitator (assembly GCF_001604975.1). Taxonomy (NCBI): domain Eukaryota; kingdom Metazoa; phylum Chordata; class Mammalia; order Primates; family Cebidae; genus Cebus; species Cebus imitator. The sequence continues at coordinate 961,182 of NW_016107407.1, forward strand.
CAGAACAGTAGCTGATTCCTTTTTTATGGCTTTTCCTCGCTTTTTTTTTTTAGACAGTTTGACCTGAATGACTAAACTATAGACACAAGGGATTTATCTATGTCTGTTGTGACTCAGAGTTTAAGCATCCAGTTAAATATCACTAGGCTTCAGTTCCTAAGGTTTTCCAAATTTCTGCCGACAACTATTTCATATGTAGACATTTTGAAAATAGGATTCAACTGTTTAATCATGCTCGATACAATTTTTAAACATAATGCTTTTTTTGTATTATTAAAAATATTTTTTAAAAAAACTTTTATTTTACATGTTCATGTTTGTTATATAAAGTAAACATGTGTCATGGGGACTTGTTGTACAGATGATTTCGTCACCCAGGTATTAAGCCTCGTACCCATTAGTTATTTTTGCTGACCCTCTCCCTCCTCCACCCTCCACCTTCCAATAGGCCCCCGTGTGTGTTGTTTCCTCCATATGTCCATGTGTTCTGATCATTTAGGCCCCACTTGTAAGTGAAAACATGCAGTAATTGGTTTTCTGTTCCTGTCTTTGTTGGCTAAGGATAATGGCCTCTGGCTCTATCTATGTCCCTGCAAAGAACATGATGTCATTCTTTTTAATGGCTGCATAGTATTGCATAGTGTGTATGCACAATCCTCTTTATCCAGTCTACCACTGATGGACATTTGGGTGGATTCTATATCTTTGCTCTTGTGAATAGTGCTACAATGAACATATGCATGCATGTATCTTTATGATGGAATGATTTACATTCCTTTAGGTGTATACCCAGTAATGGAATTGCTGTGATGAGTGGTGTTTGTTTTTAGGTCTTTGAGGAATCGCCACACTGTCTTCCACAATGGTTGAACTAATTTACACTCCCACCAACAGTGTATAAGTGCTCCTTTTTCTCCACAAAAAAAATAATGAGCATCTGTTATTTTTTGACTTTTTAACAATAGCCATTCTGACTGGTGTGAGATGGTATCTCATTGTGGTTTTGGTTTGCATTTTTCTAATGATCAGTGATAATGAGCTTTTCTTCATATGCTTATTGGCCACGCATATGTCTTCTTTTGAAAACTGCTCTTGTCCTTTGCCCACTTTTTAATGGGGTTGTTTGTTTTTCTCTTTTCTTGTAAATTTGTTTACGTTCCTTACAGATGCTTGATATTGACCTTTGTCAGATGCATAGTTTGTAAATATTTTCTCCCATTTTGTAGGTGGTCTGTTCACTCTGTTGATAGTTTCTTTTGCTGTGCAGAGCTCTTTAGTTTGATTAAATCTCATTTGTCAGCTTTTGCTTTTGTTGCAATTGCTTTTGGTATCTTCATCATGAAATTTTTGCTGTTCCTATGCTTAGAATAGTATTGTTTAGGTTGTCTTCCAGAATCTTTATAGTTAACAGCTGAGTACTTACTAGAAACAGTGAAGGCCAGAGACAGTGGCATAGCATATTCAAAGCACGCATACAAAAAGCTGATGGCCAACAATCCTATTCCCAGCAAAGCTATCTTTCAAAAATTAAGTTGAAATAAAAACATTCCCAGATAAATGAAAAAAGGGAACTTGTTGCTCACCAATTTGTCTTACAAAAAGTACTAAAGAAATTTCTTTGGGCTGAAAGTATGTCATCCCAGAGGGTAAATACATGAAAACACAAAGAGCCTTGGCAATAATGATTAGATATATATATATATATATATATATATATATATATACACACACACACATATATATATAAATACATATGTCTTCTCTTTTACTTTCTCAACTAATTTAAAAAGCAATTTGATAAAACAAAATGCACATAATGTATTTTTAGGTCTATAACATATGGAAATATATTGATAATAGTAGGACAAAGGAGTTGGGTGGGAACAAAGCTGTTCTAAGCTAAGAAAATCAATCTACATGATTTATTATTGTAGATTTATTACTGAAATCATTTATTACTGAAATCCATAGGAACAAAGGAAGAGATAAAGAAATTACACAAATGAAAGTTAATATAAGAAAAGATAAAATATATATAGATATTCTGTTTTCTTCTCTCAGCATCTTAAAATTGAATCTATATAATTATAGGAATATAATACTGGGCTTGTAACATTTATAGATGTACTAAATATAACAAGGATAACATAAAATGAAGGAAAAAAGAATAAAACTATATTGGAGTAGTATTTCTTATGCTGGAATTAAGTTAGTATAAATTCAAAGCTGATTATGATAAGTTGATACATGCATGCTAAGTCATAGAGCAACCGCTAAGAAAATAACTCAAAAACTTAAAAAGAAATCATTAAGAAATAAAAATGCTACATTATATAAATACTTGCTTTATGTAATGTGTGAAAATTAGAGGAACGAGAGAGGCATGAGACATATAGGAAATAAGAGGTAAAATGGCAAATGAAAATCCAACTATGTCAATGATAAGTATGAATGGATTAAAAAATCCAATCAAAAGGCAGAGATTGTCAGACTAGACAAAGAAAGAAAGAATACCCAATCACATACTGCCTTCAGGAGACACACTTTAAATTCACAGGCACAAAGAGATTGAAAATATAAAATATGTATATATATATCATGCAAATAGCAACCACAAGGAAACGGCTCAGTATACTAATATCAGAAAAAAAATAGACTTTAAAACAAAGAATGTATATATTACTAGATATGAACAGGAGTATTTTATAATGATAAAAATGTCAATTCATTAGGAAGATATAACAATTGGAAACATGTATACCTGTAACAACAGCGTACCAAAATACATGAATTAAAAGCGGCAGAAATGAAGGAAGAAATAGACAATTTAACAATACTAAATGGAGACTTTAGTGTCCCACTTTCAGGAGTGTATAGAAAAACTGAGTAGAGATCAACAGAGAAACAGAAGTCTTGAACACATTCATCCACTCAGACCTGACGTACATGTAGAGGCTACACCACCCAAACACCAGCAGACCCCATGCTCTCCTCAAGTGCACACCGGTGAACTCCTTCAGAAAATAGGACATGCTAGGCTGTAAGTCACACCCTGATCAACTTTAAAGTAAAGGAATGGTAAATGGCAAGTTCTCTGATCACAGTGAAATGATATTTATTAATATCATAAAGAAATTTGGGGAATTCACAAATATGTGGAAATTAACTCTCTTCTAGGTAAACCAAAAGGGAAAATAGAAAACAATTTGAGATGAATGAAAATGTAACAAAACAACATATAGAACTTAGGGGATGCTAGTAAAGTGGAGGTTAGATGGAAACCGTTAGCTATAAATGCCTCTACTAAAAAATAAGAAACATCTTAGTCAGCAACCTAACTTTCCACTGTAAGGTGCTGGCAAAGAATAAGCTAAACCCAAAGCAAGTGCAGGAAAGGTAGTACTGCTAAAGATTAGAAAATAGAAAACCAACAGAGACAATTCATGAAACCAAAATCTGGTTCTTTGGAAAGATAAACGAAATCGACAAACCTTAACTAGATTGATGAGGGGAGCAAACATGAAATGAGTCAAACGACTGAAATAAAAAAATGAAAGGGAATATTATTACCACCCTACAGAAATAAAAAGGATTCTAAAGGAATTTATTTACCAATAAATTAGATCATTTAGATGAATGGAAAATTCCTAGGAAGACATGCTCTATGGAAACTGACTCAAGAAGAAATATACAAACAATATAGCAATAACAAGAAATTTAATTAGTAATAAAAAATACCCTCAAAAAAAGTGCAGTGTCAGATGCATGAATTCATGAATGAATTCCACTGAATATCTACAGATTTCATACCAATTCCTCACAAGCTCCTGCAAGAAACTGAAGATAAGAGCACATTTCTTAACTCATTCTACACAGTATTATCCTGATACCAAAACCAGACAAAAACGTAACAAGAACAAACTATACACCAGCATACATACCTTATAAATACAAACACAAGCATCCTCAACAAAATACTAGCTAATGGAATCCAGCCACATATAAAAGGAAATACACATCATGACCAAGTATGATTTATCCCATGAATGTAAGGTTGGCTTAACATTTAAAAATCGGCTAATGTAATACATCTTATCAATTTAGGAAAAACACCAAGATCACATGATTCTATCTCATATAGAGAAAACACATTTGACCAGATCTAACATCCTTTCTTGATAAAAATACTCAACAAATTAGAAATACAAGTAAAAGTTCTCAAGATGATAAGGGCATGTATGAAAAATGCACTTCTAACATAATACTTAATAATTAAAGACTGAATTATTCCCCCTTATGACCAGGAGCAACACAAGAGTATTGTATCTCACCACTTCAACCACTTCTATTCAACGTTGTGCTGGAGGCAATTGCAAGGGCAATTAGGCAGGAAAACGAAATAAAAATACATCTAGATTGGAAAGGAAAAAGGAATACAATTTCCATTCACATGTGACATAATCTTGTATATAGTCAATTCTGAAGTATCCACTGAAAAACTTTTAGAAGTAATAAAAGAGTACAGCAAACCTGCAGGATACATGATCAATACAGAAAAATCAGTTGCATTTTTATATATTTGCAATAAATGATTAGAAAATGAAATTAAGAGAACAATTTCATTTACAATAGCATCAAAAAGAACAAAATACTTAGAAATCAATTTAATCAAGGAGGTACCAATTTATAATCTGAAAGCTACAAAATGTTTAAATAAATGTTTTAAAGATAGAAATAAATGGAAAATAAAAGATGGAAAAGTATCACATATTTGTGAACCAATATTATAGATTCACATTGTTAAAATGGCAATATTTCCCAAATTAATCTGCCACATAATTCCTATTAGAATCCCAGTTACCTTTTTTGTAAAACTTGTCAAGCTAATTCTAAAATTCATATGAAATTGTAGAGCAGCCAGAATAGCCAAAATCATCTTGAACATGAAGAATAGAGTTGGAAGGTTCGCATATTTGAACTCTTTGAAAACTTATATTGTAGAGAAGCAGTAATCAAAACAGTGTAGTCCTAATGCGGGACTTGTAGATCAATGGAATAGAATTGAAAGTTGAGAAATGAAGCCATGTGTCTACCTTCGACTGATTCTGACAAGACCATTCAATGGGGAAAACTAGTCTTTTCAATAAATGATATCAGACAAACGGACAGCCTCATTTGGCTATCCAAATTGTCATATATGACAATTAACTCAAATGGATCAGAGACCTAAGTGTAAGTGTTAAACTATAGAACTCTTAGAAGAAAACATTAAGGTAAATCTTCATAGTGTTTGCAATGGATTCTTAGCTATGGCATCAAAAACATGAGCAACAAAAGAAAAAATAGATTGAGTTAATCAAATTGGTATGGTATGCATTTCCACCCATAGACATATACTCAAGAGAAATGAAAACACATCCACACAGAAACACAAATATCTATAACAGCATTATTTAGAATAGCAAAAAGGTGGAAACCATCTGAATGTCCATCAACCAAGCAATGGACAGATAAAATGCAGCACATTCGACCATGAAAAGTAATGAAGGACGGATACATGCTACAACATGGCTGAGCATTTCAGATATTATTCTAAGTGAAAGTAGCAAGTTACAAAGATCACATATTGCATAACTCTGATACAATTTCCAGAATGAAAGAAATTTATTAAATTTTATTTATAGAAAGAAAAAGTAGATTCGTGATTGCGTAGGGCTTGAGAGAATGGTGTGACGAGGCGCTATAACTAAAAAGAAGGGATTTCTTTTTGAGGTCATGGAGAATTTGTAAGTTAAAAATTTCAACAGTTGCACGTATCTTGAATATACTGAAAACTATCAGATTGTGCATTTCGAATGGACGCATTTTGTGATATATAAAGATCCCTTAATTAAACTTAAAAATCTAGAGACTAACAGTAACTTCATGGTCTTTCCTGATTATAAAAGTTATATTATTTAGCAGTGGGCATAAGAATAGCAATAATTATAAATAGCTTTAAAGTAAATAATGTATAGATAAATTAAAAAATAAGAGCAACAACAATAAAATACCAGCCCATAAAACACGTAAGAAATACCAAAGTGAATAAGAGGGTCCCCTAGCCTTGGTGGGTGGGGCAGTGTAACAGGCAGGGATGTAACTTTAAAACATAATTTTGCTCTTTGATAGGATCATTTTCGTGCAGTTATGTCAAAACTGATCATTCAAAATGGCCTTGTCAAATGCCCCACAGGGCTGTGGGTTTGCCCTCTCTGCAGCAATCAATTCATCTCCCAAATGTTTGATCTGCTAACAGCTATTGTGACCACCTCCCAAGAATCCATGGCCCATTCTTTCATTTCAGGCCATTAAAATATCAGCTTTTTAAAATCTATGGTCCACAATCACTAAACTTCTACTAATTTTATTGAGATAAGAGAGTAAGTAAATTGTCTTATCCTAGAACTGAATCCTTCTTCATTCTCTTTGTCCTTTTTCTTTGCTGTCCAGAGACTCACATCAGTTTTCTTTAGTTTTTTGGTCTTTTTTTTTCTTTCTCAGTTAGCCTTTCAGGTCATTCTGCACATTATTATTCACATAGTTTCTCCAGGGCACATTTTTACATTTGTTTTTTAAAATAACATTTTAACATTTATCAAATAATTACATACATACTTATATACAATTATTATGTAACTCTATTCAGCAATAAGATCATTTTTAAAAATTGTATTAAAAATAGGACTCTAAACTAAAGAGAACTGGTATGAAAAAAACAAAGCAGAAATCCAAAAGGTCCATGGCTTACTTTTGTATAAACAATGAAAACATCTAATTGTATTCAGCCTATAAAACTACATGCAGCACAACTGTTTGCCAAGTAGACTTCTCCATTCTTTGGACATTTACAGAGACCTTTCAACCAAGAAGACATTCTTACTCACGATCTCAGCTACTGAGATGGTTGCTTTGGGTTTGTTCTTGGCTTTACCTTCCCTGATTACAAAAAAAAAAAAAAAAGAACAAAAGAGAGAGAGAGAGAAAGAAAGAAAGAAAGTACATCCACTGTTCAGCTCCTATGTGGGAATGCTGCTGGTAGACTTGCTTCTTCTCTAATGGCATTATTTAACGTGATTGCAAAAATGATATGATAAGCATTGCTCTGACTACAATAACAATTCAAGAAAGAATGTTGAGGAACAAAAAGAAATCCAACACAGATGTTTCAAATAAAAGAACTTTAATGGGGGAGTGATATAGAGAGTTGTCGAAAATGTTAAGGTAACTAACAAGGGCTGTTGAGACAGCCTGACTTGGAACGGTGAGAAACTGTCAACACCGGTAGGGCTGGAAGGGCAGGGAGATGAAAACGTGCTGTTGGAGCTCTGTGAGAGCAGCAGGCTGGAGGCCAGGGTCACCCAGCGGGAGCTGCCATCACTGAGGGACACAGACACTGCCTGAGCCAGGGGGCTGGGGGTGGGGAGGGAATTGTCCTAGATAATCTCTCTGGCTCTCCTCTTTGTCTCTGTCTCTCTCTGCATTCTGGTCTTTGATTTCCAGCCAGTGAGCCCAGGGAATGAAGTCCACAGGAGTCAGCTCCCTTATGCATAAGGAGGAAAGAGCTGGACTGGGAATTTTCCTTTGGAGGCAAATGTGGAGCACGCTAGTCTAGGTACTTGGGAAACAGACCCCAGGCATCTCAGGAAACATCCTTGGACCAAATACCTAAGATCCTACTGCAGCTACCAATTTTTACCTCTTCTGCAAAAGCAGGATAGCCTCCAAGAGCTGTTTCCAAGGATGAGCAGAATCTTCATTTCCCTCTGCTATCAACTCGCAGTTTCACCTTTGGTGAAGACCCCTTCTTTCATGTTGATTCTCAACAGACATAGACGACACAGTTATAACTTTCCTGGGAAAAGATCCAGAAGTTGAAGTGGGCACGCTGGCATTCCTTTGATGAGATCTGGGTTGAATATTAGAAGGTTCAATCAGACAAGGAAGTCTGGTTGTTGAGAACCAGCTGCGGGTGGTCATCTCCTTTGGAGCAAGAGCAAAGCTTCCTCAGCCACCACATGGTTCTGTCCAAAGGCCACAGCCTCTCCTTTCTCCTTGAGACTACTGCCCATACCTGAAATAACCATTTCTCACACCTTTACCCAGTTTACTCTCAAAATATGAGGCTAAGCAGCCGTTACCTTATGACTGCCATAATAACTAAGGCTCTGTTACGAACTAGCACAGACGTCATGGCGGAATAGGCTCAGGACTCTTGTGCCTGCAGCCTTGAGAGTGAGGGGGGTACTCATGGAGAACATCATGCTACTTGGTCTGTCACACAACATCAACTTCATTGTGCCTGTATCAGCCAGCTTCACAGCAGGGAAAGAGTTCCACTCCAATGACTCAATTGAAGAGATTTTAATGAAGGGACAATTTCAGAGATGTGAGCATTAAGAGAACCGATGAAGGATGTCGAATCGCTCAGAGGTTTTCAGTTATGGGAAACTATTACCACGTTTAGGGCAGAAAAGGAAAGTGGGGGGTGCTGATAATGTGGTCACCGTGTGAGCTGGAGCTCTGCAGGAAGGCCTGCCAGGCAGATGTCAGTCACAGAGGAACACAGCTACTTCCAAACGTGAGATGCATGTGCGGTGGGGGAGGTGAATGCCCCCACCTGTCTGCCTCTAGTATCTGGCAGGTGCCTCCCTCTGGCCATACCTCACCCTTCCCAGGAGCAAAGGCACTTAGGTAGGCTAACACATGAGGGTCCACCTGCCTGGTCCATTGCAAGATGGAAGAATAGGCTGGAAAGGAGCAAGGCATAAGACGGAAAGTAACCAGCCCAGCCTCTCTCCATAGGAACCTGCTTAAACTACTTAATAATATTGAGAGAAGACTAGATTTGGATTCTTACCAAGGGGACTCAGTGACAGAAATGCAGAAAGATTTTTGCTAGTTATGTAACAAATGCCCAGTCAGATCTGAAAACAGCATTATAGATTCCATTTTAGGGCTAACAGTCTGGTTCAGACACAGAAGTACTAAGAATACAATGTATTTATGTGAAATTCTCTACATTAAACGCACATGCATGGTATACTTTTCATTCTGTCTTATCCATAATGTATTTTTTTAAAACTCTTGGGGAGTCATGTAAAGGTACATTCAGCATTTCTAACACGTGTGTACCTGTGCACATGCACAACTCTGACACACACACTCTCTTAAAGAACTGGCAAAGATAGCATAAATACCATCATTTGGTGTTTGAAAAAAATTGCATAACTTCTCACCTCAGCCTCCTGAGTAGCTAGAACTATAGGTGCCCAGTTAATTTTCTTTCTTTTACTTTTTGTAGAGATGGGTCTCACTGTGTTGCCTAGCCTGGTACTTATTATTGTGAAACAGTGGGATTATTGTTTATGGAAATCACTGTAAACATAAATGGAGTACTATGACTTAGCATCAAAGCATGGTGGCGGGGGTGGGAGGAGGTCTGTGTGACCTTTTTTCTCCCGTTTAGTATGCAGAAAATTATACACTTCCTTCCACTCAAGTTTCATTGTATCTGTCACACCACAAATAATATGATCAATCACAATTTGTCCCTACAGTCAAATGCCTTGTTTCTTTAAATTAGGTAGTTTAACTGTCTTTTCACTTTACATCAGAAAAATTGGCTATAGACTCCACAAATAAGTCATATTAGTAAAGTGAATTTGATAATGCATATGAGAAAATCTTGCATTGCAAATGAAAATTTTACCAAATAAAGTTTCATTGGGTTTTGGCTTTTATTAGGACAGTATTCCTCTAGTTTAATCTCCTCATACAAAATTGTCCTCAGGCCTTTTAGTTCAAGAGCTACATCTAATAAAGTTAACTCTTCTTTTGATATGATTTTGAAGTAAGCTATTTACCCAGTTGTAACTCTAATGACTTCAGAGACTTTAAGGTTCTTGATAGTTTTTATTAACACTGTAACATCTAGGACTAAAAGTAAACTAAGTTTTACATTTTCAGTGTTTACACTGATTCTTTTATGATTGCTAGTTTTATCATCTCACGTGCCTTCAGAGAACATTTTTAAGTAGTAATTTAAACATATGGTTACCTGAAACACAATGAAACTTTTAAAGTGGCTTCCACTTCAAAACAAATCCATTCACCTTTCCTCTTTCCCCAAATCTCATCCTTCAAGGTGTGTAAAGTACCATTCGTTATCTCTATTGTGTGTGGATATGCACAGGCACCCCGCACACGCGCACGTATGCACGCACACGCGCGTGCGCGCACACACACACACACACAAAGTCTACTACAGGGCTAGAAAAAAATAGATGGAGTAAATCATATTGATGATTGAGAAACTGCATATTTTCTGCAAAATAAAATATTACCAGAATCTTAATTATAAATGAGCGTCTAACTTCCAATTTAGGTAAAGGAAGGAACCTCTTGCTAAGTTACATGAATGCACTTTCTTAACAGAACGATAGCAAAACCTCCAATTTGAGCATGCCAGGGAGCGTTCTGCAAGCCCAGGGCTATGCTCCTCTGCATTTTATGCACACAGGGTGCAGGGATGGCATTTGTTGTGTTTCTCCTGGCAAAGCCGCTCCTTTCAGGGAAATAAGAGACCTGCCACAGTGAACTCCTAGTATGAACTTTAAGGCTTGGGGAGACACAAGGCAGTCCTCCACCTAACTTTAGGCTTTTCATTCTCCTGCCCCAAAATGAGCAATAGCCTGCCAGAGACGCTAAAGAAATCTCCTATTGCGTTCCATTTGTAGGGATACTTCCTCCCCCTTCCTCACTCGATCAGGAACTGGCAATGTGCTCTGCATTCACACATCCTACACAGAAACACAGCTATCCGCAGATTTACCTCCAGGCTCAGTGGAAAACCCGCCTCCAGGCTCAGTGGACCTCTCCAGCTACACTTACTTTTTAGAGGAGGGCGCAACTTTAAATACCAGCTCCAAGACTGTAACTCACAAACTTACATCTCAGCCCTGGATATCTCCTGTGAGCTGCACAGGGACGTATCCAAATGTCTCGGCGACATCTGTATTTGGACGACTAACGGGTATTTCAGTTATAACACATACAAAACTCCTGGCCTCTCCCTAAAAGCTCCCGCACCGTGGTATTCCTGGGCTCAATCACAGATGCTCTTCGATGCTCTTCCTTTCAGACACTCAGGCCTAAAATCTGGTAGTCATCCTGACTCCTCTTTCTCCCCACCCCACATGTAATATGCCGTCAAATCCCATAGTCTTCAAATACGTCTAGAATCTGAACGCTCCTCACATCCATGAAAGAAGGTCAGGTTCCTATGCCAACAAAACAATTGGAGAATCAGAAAATCCTCTTGGAGTTTAAAAATGTACTCACTAAAATTTAAACATCAATAAGTGGATATAATTTCATGACGCTCCAAGAATTGAGCTGCTAATTTGGACTGTCATCTTGAGCAATTCTTTACAGCTTAAAAAGAAAACCAGGTAGAAACATAAGGAAGAAAAGCTAAACATCACTGATGGTTAGAAAAATGAAAATCAAAACCACAGTGAGATGCCATTCAGGCCAATCAGAATGGCTATTAGTAAAAAGTCAAAAAACAGCAGATGACGGCAAGATTGTGGGGGAAAAAGAACATTTTTATACTGTTGGCAGGAATGCAAATTAGTTCAACCATTGTGTAAGACAGTGTGGAGATTTCTCAAAGATCTAGAAATACCACTTGACCCAGCAATCCCATTACTGAGTATATACCCAAAGGAATATAAATCATTCTACTATAAAGATATGGGCACACATATGTTCACTGCAGCACTATTCACAGTAGCAAAGACATGGAATCAACCCAAATGCTCATCAATGATAGACTGAATAAAGAAAATGTGGTACAGATACACCATGGAATACTATACAGCCATAAAAAGGAACAAGATCATGTCCTTTTCAGGGACCTGGATGGAGCCGGAAGCTGTTATGCTCAGCAAGCTAACACAGGAACAGATCAAACACTGCATGTTCTCACTTACAAGTGGGAGCAGAAGGATGAGACCACATGGACACATAGCGGGGAAACCACACACACTGGGGTGTGTTGTCAGGGGACTGGGGAGGAAGAGTATCAGGAAGAATAGCTAATGGATGCTGGCCTTAATACCTAGGTGATGGGATGATCTGCTCAGCAAGCCACCACGGCACATGTTTGCCTCTGTAATAAGCCTGCACGTGTACTCTGGAACTTAAAATAAAAGTTAAAGAGAAAAGAAAATCAGATGGAAAATATGGGAGGAAGCTTAAGAGGTAAGAAAGATGAATCCAAAAGAACACCATTTGTTGATGGAAGCATCAGTAGAAGAGAATGGAGTAAAGAATGGAAAAGAACTAATTAAAAAAAAAAAAAAAAAGGCCAGGCATGGTGGTTGGGAGGCTGAGGCGGGTGGTTCACGAGGTCAAGAGATGGAGACCAGCCTGGCCAATGTGGTGAAACCCCGTCTCTACTAAAAATGCAAAAATTATCTGGGGGTGGTGGTGCGCATCTGTAGTCTCAGCTACGCTGGAGGCTGAGGCAGGAGAATCGCTTGAACTCGGGAGGTGGAGGTTGTAGTGAGCCAAGATCACGCCACTGCACTCCAGCCTGGCAACAGAGCAAGATTCTGTCTAAAAAAAAAAAGACAGAGAGAGAGAAAATATCTTGAGCTGAAGCTGGACTTACTAGGACAAAAGTGCCCAGCAAGTACCCTGAAGAAAGACTGCACTAAATTACACAGAATCAACAAAGAAATAAAAACAACTTTCTCAAGCTGAAGATGAACTTGAGTCATTAAAAGAAAAGTGTTTACCAAGTTGCTGGACAAGAAAATTTTTTAAAATATACCTATAGATGTCTCCTCACCAAAATTCTATAAATAGAAGAATCCAATTTTGTAGAAAAAAAATATTTACCAAGATGAGAGATTCAAACTAACATGGTATTTCTCCATTGTAATTGTAAACCCTAAGAAACCATCAAATCATTTTTAAAGGGTCCTGGAAAAGAATTTGTCTACAAATGTAGGGATTTCATTTATGCTTCTCTGCTCTGACAGGAAAACAGTTAGTAAAGTAAATATATTTATTTTTGTGAAGCATGTTTTCCAATTGGCTTTTCTGACATAAACACATTAAACTGAATTAAAGATACACAACTCTGCCATGAAGGAATTATGGGATTTTTCTCTTTTTGGACAAAAATTTTTAATCATCTTAGACTTTCTATAAACCATAGCATCGTAATATAAAGTATTAGAAAGAAAGGAACTCCAAAAGCACATTGAAAAATATGACTATATTTTAAAATTGATAAAAACATAATGTACTATAATTCATGTGCTCAGATATAGAAAAACTGATTCGTGATTGGTAACAAATCTTGTACATTAACTTAAAATAAGAACTATGGATTATTTCATAAACAGAGCCTGATTTGTAACGAACTTGATGTGGGAAAGTATGATATAGTTGTAATTAGAAGAATGCAGTTCCTGAGAGCATTTCCCGTACATTTTTCACTCCTCAGAGGATCCTACAGAGTTATTCCCACTCTCTGGGAGAGCTTCTTATCTTATCCATTAATAACAAAACAAAAGACATGGTTAATGGATAATTGTGTTTCCTGGGATTTTGGCTTTTGTGGCCGATATACTTCACCCTATTTTATATTGCTCCTACCATAAAAGGTTCTCCGGTATATTATTCATCAATTATTTCCACTTACAAATGGTTTAGTAAGAAGCCTACTAATTATTAGATCATTCAGAGAATACACTATTTCAAAATATATATTTTATCTTACACAGATTGGCATCCCACTAGAAATAGTATTAATGGACAATTTATACCACTGTGAATATCAGTTTGAAGCAAATAAGTCACTTATTTTACACAAATGTTAATCAAATCACTTGAGTCTTACTGGTTCCATTTTCCTGTAATTACAGCCATCATAATGAATCAAACACAATTTATATATCACATTCAGTAACTTACTTTACAATACATATATACTTACATGTATTCTATTTGCAAATCACTTTTAATATTTCATAATTTTTATTTCAACTGAAGTAAAGATTGTTTTTAAAAATTGCAAGCATACTCAAAACAGAAATTTTGTGTGTGTGTGTGTGTGTGTGTGTGTGTGTAGCCACAATTTTTCCAGGCATCCTCATGTAGGTGATTAGATGAAAGAATACATTGCTTTAGTGGTTCAGTCTGAATATTTAGGTGAAAGGTATCCTATAAATCTAATACTCCATTTCTGGGGGAAAATTGTGCAGAATAGTTTTCCATCTATGCCTCTCCTGGGATCATTTTAGATAGACAACCTAAACATCAGTCCGAGCTTCCTTTCTCTGTATATTGTTAAGTGTTTCCTGGTGCTAGAACACTTCTTTGAACCTGCGTTCAGGTAAGACCCTCATGCTTCTCGAGAGTTCTGTCTGATCATTGAATACCCGCTGAGCTTGGTCTTTGCTGTCTTTCCATTAGAAAGTGAGTGTAACATCAGTACCCAGTGACAGTTGTCCCTATCAGATCCCTTTCACTGTCTTTCCAGGTAGGGGACAGGTCACCAGGTGTACATTTCCTATTCGACATTGTTTTAAAGCTTGTCTTGCTTGTAACAAATACTTTCATATCTTTTAGCTTCTCCAGTAGCACTAAATCTCTTGAGATTTCTTTGAAAGAGGTAGTCTCAGATTAAAATCAGTTCTTCCTTCAGTGTCTTTACTGAAAGAAGTGAAAAGAATTAGATGGTGAATATCATATAGTTTCCCTGATAATATCTCCCTTAATGCTGAAGTGCTGTGCACATTCTGTGCTCAGATTCAGCAAATGCCATTTGTTTCCCTCTGAGATCAGCAGCTCAAAGCAGAAGAGCCAATAATCCCTCTTTCAGAGGTTGCTCCTTTCAGTCACAATAAATTGTGATGGAAGGTGGGCAAATTTTGAAGATAATTAGAACATGCTCTCCTTCCTCTGTTATATTCCCCTTGCCATAATCACTTAGAAAGTATACTTTATATTTTAACAACAAACTCATTTGCTCAAAGCATGTGTTCCAAATGCATCTCCAGGAGGTTTAGAAATATGGGGATACCTCTCAGCGAGAAGTGTTACTTGACGCTGGGGAATGAAATACACACTGTGAAAATGTTTCGCTATTTCAACATATTTTGCTCATTTAAGCTGACCCTTCTTTCAGCTTTAAAAAAAAAAAAAAAAAAGCCAATCATCAAGTAACTACCTACTCTGCGTCAGGCATTGCACATGCTGAAGAGACATAGTGAGCAAAGACAGAGGTATCCCCTTTCACAAGATCGCCAGTTCTTGAGTGTCCAGGTGAGTCCATTAATGTGCTCCTATGAGGCAGGCTAGACACAATCGTCACCATGGGACACCCTCAGTTTTCACCGTGAAGCCTATCAAAACATATCGGGCTTAGCAGCTGGGAAATCAGGTATCAAGAGAGTTCAGTGAGAAGACTGAAATACAAATTTTAGAAACTTCTATCTCTCTAAAAGCTGCCTGTCAGAGGATTTCTATAAAGTTCTAGCACATCGCAGAAACCAGAGCTAAACGAGTTCCCCATGAGACCCATAAATTATGAGACGCACTAAACAAAAGAAAACTGCCAAGTTTCTAAAAACCACATATTTTTATAAGTTTTATCTGAAATCTGGTCATACCATGAGCCGGTTAGAAAATGAAAGATAACCCGTCCATGATACTTGAATGTTACAGTTGTCTAATATTTTCAATAGAATTCATGGATATAACTAAATTTTGTTTGTAGGCTATGTGAAGACAAACCATTTCTAGTTAGCTTTAAATCCACCTTAAAGATAAACCCTGAGACCAGGCATGGTGGCTCACGCCTGTAATTCCAGCACTTTGGAAGGCCAAGGCGGGAGGATGAACTGAGGTCAGGAGTTTGAGACCAGCCTGGTCAACATGGTGAAACCCCATCTCTACTAAAAATACAAAACATTAGCTGGGCATGGTGGCGTGTGCCTGTAATCCCAGCTACTCAGGAGGCTGAGGCAGGAGAATTGCCTGAACCCAGGAGGCGGAAGTTGCGGTGAGCCGAGATTGCGCCATTGCACTCCAGCCTGGGTAACAAGTGCGAAACTCTGTCTCAAAAAAAAAAAAAAAAAACAAAGAATTAGCCAAGTAGCTGTCAGCTTCTTGGGAGTAAACCTTGGACCTAAGGTAGAAAGTCAGGGTCCTCTCCTTCATTTCCCCACAGCACCCTGGGATTCCCTCTTAAGGGCTGTACCTCACATCCTTGCAAACCCCTGTTTTCCTGCTCGTCTCCTTCACAGTCCAATATTGTTGTGAAGACAAAGTTCCCATCTGCCTTGCTCACCATTGTGTATCCCAGTGCCTGGCAGATACAAGGTACTCATAAAAGTTTTTTAATAAATAATCAATGTGTATTTTAAATGTAGAAAAATATCTGTGATTAGGCATGTTATTCAAATCAATCGATTTCATCGTATTTATCCTTAAGGTTTATTTTCATTGTCCTATCTGTGAGCTATTCAAGTCAAGGTAGCTGATGTCAAGAGCATGGTTCTGGAGTCCAACCTTTTGGACCAGATCCATTGTGCTCCATTGTCACTTCAAGTTACTTCCTGTTAGAGAATTGTGAGTGTAAGCTAAGAGAATTACTGTGAAGTACACAGCCCAATACCATGGCGGCTGCTATTTTTGTTTGCCAATGTTGTTTTCATTAGCAAAACAAAGTAGGCGATAAGGCAATATCCCACCACACAGGGAACCAGACCTTGGCCCACGCCATTAGCTGCTGTTGGCAGGCTTTTCACTCTCAGAGGTTTAGCCTCAAAACTCAGTATGGGCCTGTGCCCAGAATTAGACGTGTTATTTCTTTCCATTGTCCACTCAGATGAAGTTGCTGTTGCAGAAGTAGCAATAGACTTTAACAGAGCAAATGTTTCCCTAGATAGTCCCGTCTCAAATTTCTGCTTAACATATCTACAGAAACCCACAAAGAACAAAACAATAATCATCAATTTCGCTTCAACCACAGAACACCACGCTATACGTAACATGCTTTCCTTCACCGTTAGCGTTTGCTTAATGCCACCACATGCAGCCTTTCTATAGGGCAGTTTAACAGTTCAGCACCCAGAATATACATGCACAAAGGTGTTAGACATAGCGCTGTTTGATACAGCAAAACCAATTCCAAATCTGAACGTCTGCCACTTGGTTAAATTAAGAATTGAATAAAACTATGCTTTGCGGCAGGACGCAGGGGCTCACGCCTGTAATCCCAGCACTTTAGGAGGCCAAGGTGGGCAGATCATGAAGTTAAGAGATCAAGACCATCCTGGCCAACATGGTGAAAGCCCGTCTCTACTAAAGATACAAAAAATTAGGCCGGGCGTGGTGGCTCACGCCTGTAATCCCAGCACTTTGGGAGGCCGAGGCGGGTGGATCACGAGGTCAAGAGATCGAGACCATCCTGGTCAGCATGGTGAAACCCCGTCTCTACTAAAAATACAAAAATTCAGCTGGGCATGGTGGCGTGTGCCTGTAATCCCAGCTACTCAGGAGGCTGAGGCAGGAGAATTGCCTGAACCCAGGAGG
>NW_016107407.1:979094-1003298 GCF_001604975.1 Cebus imitator
ATACAAAATGTTAGCCAGGCCTGGTGGTGCGTGCCTGTAGTCCCAGCTACTCGGGAGGCTGAGGCAGGAGAATTGCTTGAAACCAGAAAACAGAAGTTACAGTGAGCCGGGATCATGCCACTGCACTCCAGCCTGGCGATAGAGGGAGACTGTCTCAAAAAACAAAAACAAAAACAAAAACAAAAACACTATGCTTTTCTTGAGGATTCTGGGTTTTTAATGTATTTTTCTCTAATACGCAATTTTAATGTTTGTAATGAGAAAGTCCTTATCTTCCTATGAGAAATACACTTTAAAACTACCTAAACAATAAATCAATACAAGAAAAATAGAGAAAGCAAGAAAATAGCAATGTTTCTGGAAGGGTGTTAACCAAAATGTTAACTTACAGGAGTCATATGTTTTAATTATATAAATGCCATAGTGTTTAAACTATTATTAACTATATGTATTTCCTTTTTTGATTCTCTGCCATGTTTGGAAGACAGGTGTGATTTACCGGACAAGTGCCCTTACTTACCCGTCTCTGCAGAATTTATTGCAGTGAATAATAATTATTTGTTGGATAAATATAAATGAATAAATGAGTGCACTGTTGAACAAGATCACAAAAGTCATAAACATTTCATCTGAGAGAAAAAGCAATGAATCGGTATTCTTGGTAAATAGGAAATCCCTGTTAGAACATTATGGGGCAAGATCCTCTGGGAAAAGAAATGAACGAAGCAAACTAGTTCTCGAATAATGTTTAGAAAATGATGGGGTCGGGCCGGGAGCGGTGGCTCATGCCTGTAATCCCAGCACTTTAGGAGGCCGAGACAGGTGGATCACAAAGCCAAGAGATCAAGACCATCCTGGTCAACATGGTGAAACCCCGTCTCTACTAACAATACAAAAAAATTAGCTGGGCATGGTGGCCTGTGCCTGTAATCCCAGCTACTCAGGAGGCTGAGGCAGGAGAATTGCCTGAACCCAGGAGGTGGAGGTTGTGGTGAGCCCAGATCCCGCCATTGCACTCCAGCCTGGGTAACAAGAGCAAAACTCCATCAGAAAGAAAAGAAAAGAAAAGAAAAAAAGGAAAAGAAAAGAAAAGAAAAGAAAGGAAGAAAGAAAGAGAGAAAGAAGGAAAGGAAGGAAGGAAGGAAGGGAGGAAGGA
Organism: Cebus imitator; assembly: GCF_001604975.1. Taxonomy (NCBI): domain Eukaryota; kingdom Metazoa; phylum Chordata; class Mammalia; order Primates; family Cebidae; genus Cebus; species Cebus imitator. The sequence continues at coordinate 980,251 of NW_016107407.1, forward strand.
AGGAAGGAAGGAAGGAAGGAAGGAAGGAAAGAGAGAGAGAGAGGGAGGGGAGTGAGGGAGAGAGGGAGAGAGAGAGAACGAAAGAAAGAAAAGAAAGAAAGAAAGAAGGAAAAGAAAGAAAGAAAAGAAAAGAAAAAAGAAAAGAAAAGAAAATGATGGGGTCTGGGTGTGGTGGCTCACATCTATAATCCCAGTACCCCAGGAGGCTGAGGTGGGAGGATGGCTTGAACCCAGGAGTTCAAGGTTGAGGTGAGTGAGGATCGTCCTCCTGCACTCCAGCCTGGGCTGCAAAGCCAGACGCTCTCTCTAGGAAAAGCAAACGATGGAGCTGTGTTTTGCATCCTTCCCTTTCCCCCTCTCAATTTCACAAACACTCAGGACTCGCCCATTCCCTCCCACTTTGAACAAAATCTGCTTTCAGAAAGTATCCGGTATCTGTCATGTACATGCTGACATGAATTCAGCTCATTGTTCCTCTTTCCAGGTGTCTTGGTGAGATTTAGCTTGGATAATCTCCTCCTGCTTTGTAGTCGGGTTCTTTGGCCATCATCTGACTCCAAAGGGATACCTGTGGGGGTCAGATGTTTCCGAAGCTGGTTGAGGAGACTTGCTTAGAATGCAGCAGTTTAGACACCAATGCTCTGTTTGAAATGGATTGTGTAACTGACTTTTAGTTATGTGTTTTAAGAAGGATTGGTGGGTTACGTTCACCTGAACAGCCTCAGCTCCAATGCCTAGACCCCACTGATGAGAAAAAACAGTTCTGCAACTAACTGTGTGGTCCCTGCAGATGCTATTGGACAATCTGAACCCTGACAGCTGGCCATTCTCACCAGAGGGAAGCCAGTCAGGAGCACGTGCATTTGGCTCCATGATACATAAGGCCCAACAGCTGTAGCTAAGGCCAGCCTAAGGCCCCGGGACATACACCAGGTTCTGACTTGCTGCTCCTTCGGAGTCCTGCTGACGAAGGGCTTGCCCCTCCCTTAAGTGGTCAAGACCTGGTTTCCATGAAGACCCCTTCAGAATGACTCCACCTGCCTCTTTCCTTCATCTGCACATGTGGAATCTGACAGATGGCTGAGCAAGGGACACTTTGACAGAAATCATGGCAACGTGCTTGTGTCTTGGTAGTACTCTGTGCCTTCATGTAAAGCCTCATGCATTGAAAATAAAAATTAGCTGCCTTTTCTCTATATCTTGGACTAGTGTATCATGAAAATTATAGGATAAAAAGTTTTGATCCTATTAAAGGAATTCCTGACACCCATGGGTAAGGGGGCTAATTTGAGGGTTCCTGGGAACATTTCCAATCAGGCATTCCCACCAGGCAACAATTTTCCCCACCAACGAGCAAAGGCCATTCTGAGACCAAGTTGAAGGTTGTTCTCTCCGAAAACAATGAGCAGACCTCTTTCCTTCCCAGCAAGACATAGAAACACCTGCTGTGTGCATGGTTCTTATTTAGGAACTCAGAAAGTAAAGAGGGCTTACAATGATTCTGAAAAAAGCTAACATTTATTAAGGTAAAAATGCTCTCATAATCTCATCTTTCCATGACTCTTATCCACTGAAAAAAGCAATTAAATTTCCAAATTATAGGGGAATTATTCTATAAATTTGCCTGAAAACTTTTATCTAAGGACCATCTTAAAGTATTTAATGATCCGTTTCCAATCACTCACTTAACAAGTATTAATGTAATATGTAGTTTGTATCAAAAACTGTGCTAGATGCTAAGACTACAGTGTGTCAATAACAGAAAATGCGGCCGTTCATTCTGATTAGTGAGAGAGAAAGACATGAATTTGCCATCCTGATACCAAAACCACCCTGTCAAGGTGGTCAGCGGCCAGAGCTCAGCCGATTTGATCTCACTGCAGCATTTGATGGTGGTGATGATCCCTTCCTCAACACTGGATCAGAGGAGGATGAGTCCATCCTCCTTTTGGCTGATGGAGCTTTCCATTCTCCTGATTGATCTCTCCCATCTCATCATCTCCTTAACCACGGTTGGAGTGCCCAGAGTTCTGATCTGACCTTTCCTCTAGTCTCTGCTACCTTCCTGGTAATCTGGGCACAAGTCTTCAAGTACCTTCTATATGCTGACAACTCCTAGGCTGATATCTCCTGCTCAGCCATCTTCTTTGAATGCTGTGGTTATATATGCAACTTGAGTATCTATACCTTGGCTATTTAGAAGGCATCACAAACTTGACACATCAAAACTTGACTCCCATTCCTTCCCCAAGAGCCTTCTCTTCCTTCAGCCTTCCCCATCCTGGTCAATGCTCATTCCACTCTTGCAGTTGCTGAGGTCAAAACTCCTGACACCTTTCTTCATCTTACATACCCTACACTCCAGCCGTCTGGAACCCCGTGGGCTGTGTCTCCAAAACACAGCCAGACTCTGGCCTTTTCTCACCTCCTCCGTTTCTCATCACCACGTTTCACAAACCGTGATCGTCTCTTGCTCAGATGATTGCAATTTTCCCACTGATATCCCAAATTCTGCTCTGTGTCTTCTAAAGCCAATTCTTTTTTTTTTCTTATTGCATTTTAGGTTTTGGGGTACATGTGAAGGACATGTAAGATTGTTGCCTAGGTACACACATGGCAGTGTGATTTGCTGCCTTCCTCCCCATCACCTATATCTGGCATTTCCCCCCATGCTATCTCTCCCCAACTCCCCACCCCCCGCTGTCCCTCCCCTATTTCCCCCCAACAGACCCCAGTGTGTGATGCTCCCCTCCCTGTGTCCATGTGTTCCCATTGTTCAACANCTGTCCCTCCCCTATTTCCCCCCAACAGACCCCAGTGTGTGATGCTCCCCTCCCTGTGTCCATGTGTTCCCATTGTTCAACACCCACCTATGAGTTCTTAATATACGAAACAAAGCCATCCTTTGAGAGCTCATTGTCACTCTCCTATTAACAAGGCTTACAAGGTTCCAAGTCATCCTCTCCATGGCCTATTTCACTTCCCCTCTCAGAGCTCCATGTTCCTAAGGGCTCCAGCCACAGGGACTTCCTTAAGAATGTCACCTAAAATCTACCACCAATGACCAGCATCCTGCCTCAGGGCTTTTGACTTGCTGTTTTCACCTCCTGGAATGTTCTTCCTGAAATATCTGCTAATTCCATTTCCTCATCTGTTTTTACTCAAATGTATCTTCTCACTGGAGCCTTTTCTGACCATCCTATGTAAAATCACAGCCCCTCCCAGCCGTTAGGATTAGCCATTTCCCCTTTCCTTCCCTAATTTTCTCCATAGCATTCAGTAGTATGTGACGTCCTCATGTTTATATTCATCTTATTTGCTGTCTGTCTGCCTTCATTGAAGCCAAAGCTTCATTACGGTAGGAAGTCTTGTTGTTCTGTTTACTAATGTTACCTCAATACATAGAACTCTAACTGGCTCACAGTGGTGTTAGACACAATTTAAAAAAACACAATATGTGACAAACAAGTAAACAATTATACAAATATTTTAGAATTGCAATAGTTAACGGTGTAAGGTTTCATAATGGGGGATGTGAGAGCAGTCGGGAGCGGCAGAGGAGGCTTCGACAGGAATGTGACAGCTGAGGAAGGGTGATTTGCTTGGATTAGCTGAGAGGAGAGGAGGGAGAACATCCAGAAGAGTCAGCGTGGTGGTGACCATGTGGCAGGATTATATCAGGACCCAGAGCAGGAGGGTGCTGCTGGAGAAGTAGGTGAAGCAGAGGGTGACTGGATTCAGGGTGGGTGTGTCAGCAAGACCTCAGTCTCAGAGGGCTTGTGAGTCATGGAAGTCATTTTCATTTTGTCCTAAATGGAGTGAGGGGCCGATAAATCACTTTGAGAAGAGTGGTGTGATTAGATTAGCATTTTAGAAAGTTTACTTTTTCTCCAATATGGAGAATAACTACAGAAGGCAACCCAAGGAGGCAGGCCCTCTGCTCACGGGGCATAGATTTCCCACAGAGAGACAAAAAGGAATCAATCATCAAATGTTGTATTTCATCAACTCAAACCACCCTTTTTTTCTTTTCTTTGGAGTCTCGCCCTGTTGCCCAGGCTGGAGTTAATGGCATGACCTTGGCTCACTGCAACCTCCACATCCCAAGTCCAAGTGATTCTCCTGCCTCAGCCTCCTGCGCAGCTGGGATTACAGGCATGCACCACCATGCACAGCTAATTTTTGTATTTTTAGTAGACACGGGGTTTTGCCATGTTGGCCAAGCTGGTCTAGAACTCCTGGCCTCAATGTATCTGCCCACCTCAGCCTCCCAACGTGCTGGGATTACAAGTGTGAGCCACCGCTCTTGGCCTCTCAATCCACGCTTTTCTATTCATATTTTTTTTAGTTTCTGAAGTTGGGATGTGGGCTACAGTCCACAGTGTCTTCAATTTGATAAAATTTGGTGAAGCAGAAAACATCAGGCCATGAGAAGTGCTACAGTGTGAGGAGAAATTATGGTATGGCAGAGAGTGGATGTGCGGTTGTATGGCTGGTCTTTGTCCTAAATTCCTTGGAACCTATAAAATTGCAAGTGTCTTTTTGTATGTTAATAAGTAGAGTGGTGACTGGCAGCCCCTAAGCACCTTCAGGATGGGGGTGGTCACCCAAAAAGCCAAGGCAAGATTAGAAAGTTGGGACTTCCCGCCCCACCCCCCACAGCCTCCAGGGAGGGGAGAGGGGCCGAAGGTTAAGCCAATCGCCAAAGGCCAATGATTTAATAGTCATAGCTATGTAATGACGCTTTCATAAGAATCTAAAGGAACAAGATTCAGAGAGCTTCCAGATAGTCAAACATGGCCAGGCATGGTGGCTCATGTCTGTAATCCCAGAGCTTTAGGAGACTGAGCTGGGTGGATCAGTTGAGGTCAGGAGTTCAAAACCAGCCTAACCAACATGGTGAAACTCTGTCTCTACTAAAAATACAAAATTATCCGGGTGTGGTGGTGCATGCCTGTAATCCCAGCTACTTGGGAGGCTGAGGCAGGAGAATTGCTTGAAACCAGGAGGTGGAGGTTGCAGTGAGCTGAGATCATGCCACTGCACTCCAGCCTGGGCAACAAGAGCAAAACCCTGCTTCAAAACAAAACAAAACAGACAGTCAAACACGTGGGGGCTTCTGGAGGGTGGCGCACCCTGGAAGTGCATCGGAGCTCCATTCCCTTTCCCCCATACCTGGCCCTATGTATCCCTCATCTGTGTCCTTTGTAACATTCTTTACAATGAATTGGTAAATGAAAGTATTTCCTTGAATTCTCTGAGCTGCTCTTTCAAATTTATCAAACTGAAGGAGGTTGCGGGAACCCAGGTTTGTAGCTGATTGGTCAGAAGCGCAGGCAAAGCAACCCAGGGCTTCCAATCAGCATCAAAGGTGGGGCTCCCTCTTTTAGAGCTGAGTCCTCCCCCTGTGTGATCTGACTCTGTCTCCAGTTAGATGGTGTCAGGGTGGGATTGAATGAGTGGACTTTCACCTGGCATCCACTGACAAATCAGTGGCTGGCTTGGTGGATGAAGAAAACCCCACGTACATCTGGTCACAGAAGGATTCTGTGCTGAATATTGTAGAATGAGAGCAGAGAAGTAAAATTTTCTTTTTCTACAGTGAATACAAGAGCACTTTGGCCTGAGTAGCCAGGGCAGCCCTTTCAGAGTGGGCTGAGATTTAAACTGAGATCTAAATGACTAAAAGGAGCCTTCCATGAGAGAATATGGCCAAGCAGAGGAAAGAAGGAGTCCCCGGACTCAGGAGTGAGTTTGGTGTGTTTATCAGTTATCCATTGCTAAGTGACAAAACAACCTCAAAACCTAGTGACTCAACCCAACAATCATGTATTTGTCACAACTCTGTGGCTCAGCAGTTTGGGTTGGGCTCAGCCCATGATGGTTGAGCTGACATCATGTCCGGAGGCTGGCAAAGGTGGAGGAAAGTGACCCCCATGGCTCCCATGAAGCAGCAGAATAGTTAAGCCTTCTTTCAGAAGCAGCCAGAGAAAAAGAAATCCCAGATCTGCAGTATTTTTCAAGCCTCATCATATATCATCTTTGCTCTTGTCTCATCAAAGCAAGTCACGTGGCCAAGCTTGGCGTTAACGCGGGAGTGCCACACAAGGGCATGGGTCTGGGATTGGGTCATTCACTGGTGTCCTCTTATAACAAGACCCAACAATGAGCTGAAGGAAGATGAGGAAGGGCAGAGCGAGGGAGGGAGCAAGTTCGAGGAGTAGGTAAGTAGGGTTTAGATCACGGTCTTTCCCTTTAGACCAGAGGACATCTGTTTGTTTTGCAAGTGGACAAGGAGACACCCTAAAGTTTTAAGCAGGAAAATAATTTGATCTGGTTTACATAGTTCAGAGTGCCTCCTTGTAATTGATCATTACAAATGTGTCTTGTAATTGGACAAGAATGTGAGCAGGAAAGCCAGTTAAGAGACTGCTGTATCAGTAGTCCCAGCAGAAGAGTTTCGGCCTGCCCACGGCTTGTGGCAGAGAGAGGAGAAGCAGCTGAACAGAAGAACCTTAGGAGGTATCGCCGAGGCCTGGGTTAGATATGGGGACAAAGGACATTGAGAGCCTTGTCTCTGTCCAGTAACGGATCCTGGTTTGACAGCTCAGATGGGGCCCACGGCCCAGGCATGGCTCTGTAAATTTGCTAAAGAAATAAATGCATTAACAAATTAATTACCACCTTGATTTTTGGTTTCCCTTGTAACTGCCTGGACAGAAACAGCAGCTACTGACTGATTCAGGTGTTTCATCCTTCTCTGGGGTGAGTTTTACTGCAATATTTACTGTAGTATCATTATCTATTGCTATATAGCAAATTACATCAAAGTGTAGTGGTTTAAAACAATACATACTTACTGGCCGGGCACGGTGGCTCAAGACTGTAATCCCAGCACTTTGGGAGGCTGAGTAGGTGGATCACGAGGTCAAGAGATCGAGACCATCCTGGCCAACATGGTGAAACCCCATCTCTACTAAAAATACAAAAATTAGCTGGGCGTGGTGGCATGCACCTGTAGTCCCAGCTACTCAGGAGGCTGAGGCAGGAGAATTGCTTGAACCCAGGAGGCAGAGGTTGCAGTGAGCCGAGATTGTGCCACTGCACTCCAGCCTGGTGCCTGGCGACAGAGTGAGACTCTGTCTCAAAAAAAAAAAAAAAACCAATACATACTTAACTGTCTCAGGAATCAGGAGCAAGTTGGCTGGGTGACTTAGACACAATGTCTCTCATGAGGCTGGCTGCAGGCAAGATGTTGGCCAGGACTGCAATCATCTGAAGGCTCAATTGGGGTGGGAAAATCCACCAGCAACGTGGTGCTGGATGCAGGTGGAAGGCCTCAGCTCCTCCACACTGGGCTCTCCTGTATGGGCCCTTTCACAGGCTGCTTGAGCATCCTCACCACATGGAGGGCAGCAGCAAAATATGTTTCCTCTTCATGACATAATCGTGGAAGTCTCGCATTATGACTTCACCATAGTCTGTGCGTTAGAAGTGAGTCACAGTCCAGCCACATCCAGGGAGAGAAACAGCAGATATTTTACCTTCTGAAGGGAGGTGTGTTGGAGTATTTGTGGGCAAATACTAAAACCACCAGAATTATGAATGATATTCACCATCTTTTGAGTACCCGACAGGCGTCAAGAATTGCACTAGCTATTTTATGGACACTATCTCATTTGACCCTCGCATCAGCATTTTACAGATGAGGAGACAAAATTCTCAGAGGATCTGCGGATGTGTCTGAGATATCAAGGCTAGGCAGTGATAGAGCCAGGACTCTAAATTCAATCAGTCTGACTCTGAAACCTTTCCTATTTTTGTCCCGCTGCCTCTGGGTCTTTTCCCAAACAGCACACGGAACCTTAAGAAAAAGCTCGGCAGTTCAGAAACCTAATTTCATATAAGGCATCATTCATCTGTTTTAAACTATGTGCTGCTCAGAGGCCCTGACCACTTTGCTGCACACATAAAATTATATGAATATTAACTTCATTATTCAGAATTTGTGATTATCAAGCTGATCACAAAGTTTAAACTTATTAAACAAACTGGTGGTAGAAATGAGATTTTATTGAAAACGTGATAGCTTTCAGCTCGGCGCTGTGGCTCACACCTATAACCTTAGCACTTTGGGCGGCTGAGTTGGGTCGATTGCTTGAGCCCCGCAGTTGGAGACCAGCCTGAGCAACATGATGACACCCCATCTCTACAGGAAACACAAAAATTAGCTGGGCATGGCAGTGTGTGCCTGTAGTCACAGTTACTCAGGGGCCTGGACGGAAGGATCACTTGAGCCCCGGAGGTCAAGGTCATGGTGAACCGTGATGGCGCCAATGCACTCCAGCCTGGGCAACAGTGAGACGCTGCCTCAGAAAAATAAATAAATCATAAATCATAAAATGTGATAGCTTTTACAGACATTGGTTATGCAAAATTCAAAACCATAATGTTTTCACTAAGGCCTCACAAGATTTATACGGTCTAAAGCTTCTTGGAAGAGAGTTCATGTCTCTTTTTGTGCTAGAAACAATTAATGCTAAAAATTTCTGCTAATGCACACAGTTTTACCGATTCACTGTTTCAAGCTGACTTTCTTCCACAGCCTCTCAAATACCTGGTGTTTTAGCCTTGAACCCAAACTTCTAACAATAGAATGCTAAGAGTCTGACACTTGTAGATATGCAAAGAAATGTAAGTTACAGCTGCATGTGGAAACCTTCCTGCTGAATCTGGAAATGCACTTACCTCAGATCATGGCTGCCATGAAAAATAAGCTTATTTTGTAGAACCCTGAACATCTGTCTTGAACAAGGCTGGCTAATGTCAAGAAAAATGCAGTGGAATTTAGCCTCCGCTGCTCTGAGAGAGTGAGTCAGAATGGCGTTCTCCAGTCTCCAGCCCGCGGTGGGTGCCTGCCTTCCACGTCATCGGCTCACACCTATGTCTGAAGCTCTCCCGGGAAAGGCTGGGGATGTGCCCTTGGGCTTTTAGGGACTCTTTTTAGAATCTTTAACTGGGAGTTTCTTTTCTTCCTCAAAATGCGTTTGCATTTTTTTCCTGCTGGGTCACTACTCTCACCGTTCTCAAAGAATTTCTACCTAATGCAGGCACAGCCCATGGTCTCCCCCCCATCTTCTGTCCCTCACTCCCGGTGTCCCACGCCTTCCTCCTCCTGTACACAGCGCCTGCTTTAGATGCCTTATCTACTCATTTTGAAGACAAACTTTATTCTGGAGGAGCCTGAAGAGCAACAGCTAACACCTGTCAAAAGAGTTTACTGTGTGCCAGACGCTCTCCCAAACGCTGCTCCTACACCCACACTCGTCACCCCCATACCAGCCCTGAAAGGAGGGTGACACTATTGCCTCCATTTTATAAATGACAGGACCAAGTGACATACCTGCAGTGACAGAGCTAACAACAGGGCGGAGGCGAGGTCAACCCCCTTCCTTAATGACTCTGCCCCAGCTGCCTCTCAAGGAGCCTCTGGCTGATAGAAAGGCAATTCCATTTCAGTGCTCAAAAAGGTGTAACCTTCGTCTCCAACGGGCAGATTGCTTTTGCTTCTTCAATGCCACATCTCAGAATGTTTACCATTCTATTACCACATGGCTCATTCTTCTATGGATTTGAATCAATCAAATCAAACCCTCCCAAAACACAACCAATACTCGTCGGGAAGAGACTGGCCGACATGGCATGTGTTTCTCTGTCTTTATCTTCCTCAGTAATGTAACAGTGAATACTAATATTTTACATCAGAGCTGAAGAAATAATTTGACCCGAGCCACAATCTGGTGCAACGTGTTAGAGACAAAGTGTGGACCTTTGTGACTTTGGAGCAGATGGCCTGGGTTTGAATCCCAGTTCTCCCACTTACAACGTGCTTGTCCTCTGCGCCTCAGCTTTTCCATCTGTAAAGTGGGCATCATAGTGTTAGCTACTCTGTAGGCTTGAGGTTTAAAGGAGTCAATGCAAATTAAGTTATCAGAACAATGCCTGACACATTAAAAGGAACTCTTAAAAATGTTAGCCACTATTTAACTTCAGCAGGTACTGTTCTCACCCCCAATGCATACAACTCTAAGTATATAAGCATCCCGAGGTTTTGAGATAATATTCTGAAGTTTTCAGTATTCCGAGGTGTAGTCTTTAATTTTCCAGTGTCATTTTTTTCAATGCTGCTGAGTGGTTGACTGCCCTCAGAGACAGCCTCAGGGTAAGAGGCAGAGAGAGGCAGCACAGCCAAGGGGATGTTGACCTTTGCTCTTGTCTGTGACTGGAGAGTAATTCCCCCTAGAGTCTGTAGGGAGACAGCCCTTGGGAGAGGCGAAGGTCGTGCTCCACTAGGGCTGGAAGTACACGCACATCCGCTGATAAACCCCAAAGCAGGTGACTCCTGCCTTCCCAGGTGTCACTCAGGTGACTGGTAAGATGGACGGATTGTCCCTTCTAGCAACTCAAGCCTGAGGCTCTTATTTTCATCGGTGCACAAATAGAAGTCACTATTGAGGGGAAGGGGGAAAAATAGGAAAACTGTCATTGCTAATTATGGCCCTGTATGAATCCTGCACTCCCAGGAGGTGCACGTTCAACAGGTACAGAATGTTAGACAGTTAGATGCTTCCCTAGAAGGTTGTAGGATGCTAGGGGCAGTGTGACCAAATTCTATTTCTGCAGAAGTGACATCACAGAGAAGCTGGATGGAGGTGGAAACAGGGACATATTTTGCTGAGCAGCAGTCTCCAACCTTTTTGGCATCAGGGACCAGTTTCGAGGAAGACAATGTTTCCAGGGACCAAGGGTGGGGGGGATGGTTTCAGGATGATTCAAGCACATTAACTGAATCTAATTATCATTAGATTCTCATACGGAGCGTGCAACCTAGATCCCTCACATGCGCAGTTCCCACTGGGGTTCACATTCCTGTGATAATCTAATGCCCCCCCCAGGCTCTGGTGGGAGGCGGAGCTCAGGCAGTAATGCAGGTTCACTGGCTGCTCACCCTGCTGTACGGCCCAGCTCCTAGCAGGCCACAGACTCCTAAGAGGTGCACGTCCATGGCCTGAGGGTTTGGGAGCCCCTGTTATAAAGGACAGATCATGCAATTTAACCTTGATGCAGAGGAAGGAGTGGGAAGAAGACAACCATCTATTGTCACACAGTAAGAATGATCGCTGGGACAGACAGTGGGGTCCAAGTAGCCGAGGCCTTGGGAGCTGAAGAGCCACTGAAAGACACGGTGTCAGCATGGAGGAAGGAAAGGCCGGAGAGCGCTGAGCCCGAACAAGCAGACCACTACTCCGGGGAAAGACAACTTCCACTCGGATGGTCTTGACACAAAGGTCTTCAAGGTGCTGCACCGAGACTCTCCAGAGCTCTCTCTGGGGTTCAGTGAGAACGGCTTCAGGATACCAGTGTTCCCCCCGGCATGCTAACACACTCCATTGGAAAGGACAGGAATTTAAATTTTTATATAGACATTTTCTAACTCCACATTTGGTCTGGCTAACTGCTGATGAAGAAAATAATTTCTTTATTAATCAAGTAGCTTAAAGGGAGAGTAAATAAACATGTCTTGATATGGGCATTAATAAAATGCAGAATTCAAGGGAAAAACAAGGTAGCATCTTTCTAAAATTTTTTTTCCATTTCTAAAGAGGCTTCATTTGATGTTGTCCTTTTAAACGTATTTAGGGGCGTGATTTAGATAGCTTGTCTGAGAACCTGGGTCAGAAGGTTCTTCCTCAAAATCAGCTGGGAGGAAGATGATATTCTCCACAGCTTGCTGCCTGTTATGACATGCTCATCACATTATTCCCCTTTTATTTGCAGAATACAAAATAGCCAGTCAAGCAAGTAAAATACAGTAATAATTATCTTGAGTTTGCATGAAAAATACAAAGGATCCACCCCACTGGGTCAGATAAAAACCCACAAAGCTAAACAGAGTACAGAACCTTAGAATTCATAAAGCCATATACAGGAAGAAGGAAATCTTATGTAGTTTAATAATAGAGAAAATAATGTTTTAATTTTCTACATGTCCATGTTGATTAACTTACCAAGTAACAAATTTTTTCTTTAATTTTGTAAAATATGGCTCTTAAAGAACCATAAAAAGTATCTTATCTATAAGCAACATATTCCGAAATAACATGTTGCTTTCAGATTCAAAAAATTATTCAGAATAACTTTACAAAAATTATTATTCAAAATATAGTTATTTTTTAAATATATATTAAAAATATTCAAAAAATATTCAGGAATAACTTTTGTTTATTCAACAAACATTTATATTTATTTTTCAAGCAAAATAAATCACATAGAAGCAGTCCTTAGCTCATATATTGGGTTCCCTACACAAAACTGACTGGTAAGTCACTTGTTTGGAAGTTAATTTATTGTTTAAAAAGAAATCAATGCTCATACAACCAATAGTCAACTGCATGTTATGAGTATATTAAAGAGACATAAGCGTGGTCTGCAGTCTAACTGGTGAGACAAAACTGGTATGCGTGCATTGCTGGGAGACAATTGAAGGCAACTGTGTAGATTTCATGGTGAGATTTAAAAAAAATGTTGAAATGGACAGGAGAAGTATCCCCAGGAAGCTTCAGTCAGAGAAGCGGACCTTGAACACAGACTGAGACAGGTTGGGGCTGCAGTGAATGTCAAACCCACACTGCATTTTTGGTTCCACTGGAAAGTTCGTCTCTCCTTCAAATTTTGAAAAGAATAACATGAGCAAAGGGATTGTATATTCTATGTTCACGAACATAGAATATGTTCTATGTTCTAGTCTAATTAGAATGAGGAGTAACCAGGCTATGCATTGATTTATTCAACTCTGTATTAGTCCATTCTCACACTGCGATAAAGAAAGGCCTGAGATTGGGCAATTTCTAAAGGAAAGAAGTGTAACTGATTCACACAGTTCCGCAAGGCTGGGGAGACCTCAGGAACTGACAGTCATGACGGAAGGCAAAGGGGAAGCGAGGCGCCTTCTTCACAAGGCGGGAGAAGGGGGAAAGAACACAAGAGGAGCTACCACTTATCAAACCATCAGATCTCCTGAGAACTCACTCACTGTCACCAGAACAGCACGAGGGAAACCACCTGGGGCTCAATCACCTCCACCTGGCCTCTCCCTTGACGCATGGGGATTATGGGGAATGCAACTCAAGATGAGATTTCCGGTGGGGACACAGGCACACCGTATCAATTTTTAAAAGCCAACTTGGTTTTGAAGGAAAGGAAGAGTAGTTTAGTGGTAACAGGGAAACTAACAGTCACTGGAGGTTTCTGAACAGTGGCGTGGTGTTCCAGAAGTGCTGTAATACGAGAAGCTATTCCTACAGCAGCGTGAGGATGCGTTCAAGGTAAGACCAAAACCTGTCCATGAATGTCAAGAGAACAAGGAGGGACAGATGAGGAAAAACAAGAAAATAAGGTAGCTTTTATTTCATTTCATATATCACACGTATGGATTGATTTTTGCCTTTTAAAGGATTTCAAAAAAAAAAAAAAAAGAATGGTAAGCGATATGTTTCATTTCAACGTACTATGTAGCTGAGTGTTGAGAGGGCCAGATGCACAGTAATTTCTAAGCCTGAGACATTTTCAAAAAAAAAAAAAAGAATGGTGTGATATAACAAAAGAAATATCAAAGTAATAACAAATGCTAAAAATAATCAGAAAACAATTTTTACCAGAAAATGATAATAAAAGAAAGTACAATGTCACAACATAAATAATATCATACAAGCTAAAAACCAATGCAGAAAGCTAAAATCTTACCATTGTTGAATATCTCACAATGATAAAATTCACCACGATGTGATTCTTGAATTTTTCTATTCATACAACTTCCTTTTAATATAGTTTATTTTTTATTTTTATGATAAAAGTATTTTATGTCCCCATGAAAAAAGTAGAATATGATTCATATGCAAGAGACTTTTATATATGCACAGAATGTAATTTCAGAGAAAAACACCTAATGGAGAAATTAACAGTTGGAAAAGCAATAGAAATTGACTAGCCTCAATATTCAAATGATATGTCCACTAAAAGAGCAAATGTGTGCATAAAGTTCCGTGAGTTTGAAGAATTTTATATAATTACCTTCTTGGTACCACTTTGGGCATATGATCTGGAAAATCAAACCACACACACACACACACATACACACACACACACACATACGCCTAACCACACTCAAGTTGCTAAGTAAAATGGGCAGCTAATTCAATTATCCAGTTAACGTGAGCTTCTCTTCCAAAACCTCTCCCCTCTCCCCATGTCATCATCGACTCTATTTTTAGGATATTTTAGGGGAAAAGAAAGGCTTTGGCTAACTTTTCAAAAGTAATAGGCTCATTCTGCTTCCGCACACTGACACAGCCCGGCATGCTCGGGCAAGGCAGGTGACAGGCTCAGTGTCACCTGTCCCTTCCCTAATGATAATGATCCTCCATATTCACTTGGCGGCTTCCTCCTGAAACCTGCGGAGTTTCGCCTTGGGCTATCTCTCTTAAGAGAATTTGGACACAGCTTCAAGATTTGATTATTCTGACTCCCACGGTTCATTAAGATGGCACCGAGTCCGAGGACACCCTGAGTGTCCTAATTCTGCAGGCAGTTTAGTCTCCGTTTCTGGCTATTTGCATCTATCTGGAAAGCGGACCACACAATCCAAGCGAGCGCAGCCCAGGCAGCTTCTGTTCTTTTGAGAGAATAGAGCTGGTCCTGTTACTGCTCAAACCTGGTCATTATTTCCACTCCACATGCCCTGTAGGCCCTTCTCATGCCATCTCAGACTAATGGTAAAAAAAGATGAAGAGCAAAGACAGTCGCTGCGTGCGCAGGGCTAAGCGGTGTCACAAGCAGCATCCCTGTCACCTGTCTGTTGGCGACATCAGTGTCTCCTCACTGCGCAGGGCTGGCAGTGACACTGAACCGGGAGGCCTAAGAGCTTCACCTGCTCCCAAGGTCTGTCTTCATAGTCCTACCCTACTAGGAGCTTTTGACATTTTTTCTAGAGAGCACTTTTTGGAAAGATAGGGAAGGGGGACCGATCTATCCGGTGAGTTCAAAGCTTCCGCTAAAGTAAATTCACTGACAATTCTGCCAAGCCGTCAGTTCTCCTGTTTATTGCTTTGCACTGTTGTTTTGACTCCAGTCTTTCAAAACAACTGGCACTCACCCTGGATAAGGCAGCCTCGGCTCCCAGAACCCAGGTGTCTGTCCCTGCCTGGTTGCCTCCTTCGCACCTGAGCTAGCCACGTGGGAATCTGGCACTCTGATGAGGCATGACTCACTTAGGCTTACTTAGGTCAGAATTGCAGTCCCCCGTTTTTCTGGACAAATGGAAGAATTCAGCATTTTCATAGCTCCCGCATTTGGAGGGGAAAACTAGAGACTCCGCCAGAAAGACCCAGCCTCCGACCAGTCATTTTCTAGCTGATACGTTTAAGTGATCATCCAATATCTTGGAAAGGAAAAAGGTAAGAGTGCTGGTCAGTCTGAAAAACAAGACGCTCTCTGTGAGGAAACGTACACCCTGATTTGTTTTTCCACATTTCCACACTTAAAGAGAATCTCAGACCAGAAGGCAGGAAGAGCTCTGGGATGACCTCCTCTCCATTTCCTGTCAAAGGAGAAAAAGGCCACTGCCCCTCCCGCCACCATGGGAAGCCGGGGTGACTACTCCAGGTGTCTTAGGGCTGAGCAAATTTTCTTCATGACAGTGAATCTTAGTGCTTCTGACTGGCTTGCTGCTTAAGGAGAAAAGAGAGAAATGCTTGGAATTCCACCATAGATTCAGAGTCAAAAAACAAGGAAAAGAAAAATGTCTCCCTATAAAGGATAAGCTTTAAAAATATCCAAGCTTACTTTATGGAGCAGGGATCAACCAGAAGAGCACGTGGAGACCGGAACTTAAGAATCCGTCCAAACGGTGATGGGTGGGAAACCGAGTTTGAACGTGGGCTGTGGAGCTCACTGATACACACCAAGTCCAAGGATCCCTTTTGTGAAGAGAACGGAACTGAGCGGCTGTCCACTACCATCATCTCCCAGCTACCTCTGACTACGCCTTTGCTCTTTAAAAAAAACAAACAAAATAGATGCATTTATTTATTCAGGAGCATTTTAATGGTTACAGCAAAGCCAGCCCTTACCTGGTATTCTCAATCCCTACAGCAACAATGTGACCTAGGAAATATTGCAACTCCCGTTTAACAATTAAGAAAATGATTGTAAAAAAGGGGGCTTATTAAAGTTCAATTTCAGATGAAAGGAACGGACGTGGGATGAGATAGTGGCGAGTCTGTGTGTTCCTGTGAGAGACTCTCCCCATCCCTACCTACTGCTGCCCACTGCCCACTCCTCCTGCAGCGGATTCTCCACCGATCTTTTCAGCAAAGATCATCTTGGCTTCCTAAATGGTCAGCGTCTCCTTCCTCGGTGTCCCAGCTAATGCCCCGCCTGCTCACCGATCCTGAGTCCTGAGCATTTTATTTTTCAAATTCCTGAGTAGCATCTAATGAGCAGGACCCTCGATCTCACTGGTCGCTGTCCAGCTGGCTCACGTTTGTCCTTGTCGTCCAGATGTGGCTTCACCGTGCACTCCCAGGCTAAGGACAACGGCAACAGAAACCGTCTGGGTGGGGGGTATGTGTGCCACCTTCACATCGCCACTGCGAAGTCTCCGAACGGCTTTCCCTACACCCTCCCTCAGTCCACTCCTCCCCACCCAGGTAAGGCAGAGAAAGCTGAGAGTGGACATGCCATGAGCCAGAGCCAGAACCCTCTGCCTCCAGGAAGTGGCTCATGTCCTAACACCTTAGGAACCACGGTCTTTGTTTAGGTTGCTTGCTGCCCTTCACTGGTAATGAAGAGCAAGTTAAATTGACCAGCTATGGTACATTGAATTTAAAAACTCTCACAGTGTACAATTAAAAAATAGTAAAGGAAATCAAGAACAAGTTACAGTAACAGAATCATAATATCTCACTGTCATTCACATGGGTGGAGTTTGTGAAAAAGAAGTAGCCATATGTCCATCCTAGTTAACCAGTTGGCATGCAGCATTATTCATTATAAAATATAATATTTTGAGGAGTGCAGCAGAGAATTGCTAAGACGAGGACAGATCAACAGAAGCATCATATTTCATAGGGGGTATATTTAATGATGAAAGGGACAGAGGGAATGGAGGGGAGGAAGGGAGAAGGGAGGGAGAGAGGGAAGGCTCACCCATGACCTGAGCGCTCATATGGTGAGACAGAGAGCTGGTCTCTCTGAGAGCAACCTCCACACTGCTGCCACGGTGATCTCTAAAATAAATCTGCTGATGCCATGGCCCCACACACACCTAAAATCCTTGTGCAGGAGGCAGTGGTAGCTTTCAGTTCTTTTGAACTGGGGTTCACAGAAAGAAATACATTTTACACACAAATTAGCCAGACATGGTGGTGAGCACCTGTAATCCCAACTACTCAGGAGGCTGAGGCAGGAGAATCGCTTGAACCTTGGAGGTGGAGGTTGCAGTGAGCCAAGATCATGCCTTTACACTCCAGCCTGGGCAACAAGAGCAAAACTCCATCTCAAAACAAACAAACAGAAAAAGAAAGAAATACATTTTACATCTTGATCCATTACATATGCACATGTTCACAGACATAGTCACACACAACCAAAAATCGGTTTCCTAGATGGCAGATTGGTGGTTGCCAGGAGACGGGGAATGGCAGGAGGCGGGTGTGCTACCACGGGCATGCACAAAGGAGCCTCGTGATGATGGCCTGGCTCTGTAACTTGATGGTGGTGGGATTACAGGAGACTACACATGCAGCGGAATCACGTGGCTCTACGTGGCCCCAGTCAGACCAACGAGCGTGTGTATAACTGGTGAGATCTTCATGAGATCCATGGTTACACCAATGTCCACTCTCTGGCTCTGATGTTGTACTGTGATTGTGAAGGCCGCTGACATTGAAGGAGGCTGGGGGCGGGGTGCATGGGACTTCCCTGTACATTTCTTTGCAACTTCCTGTGCATCTATAAATGACTTGAGATAAAACATTTTTAAAGTCTTTTTAACAAAAGAAAAATACATTTCATAAACAAAAATAAATTTCAGCCATAGTATAGATGACGTATTCCAGTATGCTTTTGTTCTCTTCCTTCGGAAACTTCATTGTTGTTTTAAGTACAGGCTGTGACTCCGTAATGATTTCACGGCCTCTTACAGGATTGCGAGACCCACGGTTGGAACACCGCTGACCTAGGGAAGAAAGCCTTAATTCTTTAGCATGATCAGGCTCAGCCTAATTTTCTATTTTCAGCACCCATTGTTCTCTCTTTCCATCAATCTTATTCTCTAGTCTCAGGAAATGCTTCACCAGCCCCCAGCCATTTTTCTCTCTGTCTTAGTCCCTTGGAATAGTCTTCTACTTTTTTCCCCTAGGTAGTCAATCTTCAGCATTAGCTCAGCGAGGGTTTTCTGACAACTTACCCACCCAGATACACCTTTTCTTTTGTGTTTTCTTGGCACCTATTGAATTTCATCTCACAACACGTGCCTAGACTTTTCCATTCAATGGTTAACAATTCACACTGGGGACCATGACTTGTTCTATATTAAGCCCCAAATGTTTGTACAACCTTAGGATAGTGTCTCGATAAATGAATGAACAAATGAATGAAAGAGCGAGGTGAGAACTACGTCAGCCTTTGCCTGCCTCACCTTGCTTCTGACTCAAAACTAGTTGGACAAATTCCATGGAGTCTTTGTGTGCTTTAGTCACATTTGAGTTTATTCTGATAATAAAAATATATCCAGTATAATTTGGAAAATAGAGACAAGTGAAAAAAATTAGAAAGCAAATCATCCTTAGCCTCACTCTCTAGAGACAATCATCTCTAATATTATTTAGGTGTTTCCTTGAAGTGTCTTTATGTATAAATTGTATAAAAACACACAGACACGTGCATACGAATGTTCACTGCAGCACTGTTTATAGTAGCAAAGACCTGGAACCAACCCAAATGCCCATCAATGCTAGACTGGACAGGGAAAATGTGGCATATATACACCATGAAATACTATGCAGCCATCAAAAACGATGAGTTCGTGTCCTTTGTAGGGACATGGATGAACCTGGAAACCATCATTGTCAGCAAACTGACACAAAAACAGAAAATCAAACACTACATGTTCTCACTCATAGGTGGGTGTTGAACAATGAGAACACATGGACACAGGGAGGGGAGCATCACACACTGGGGCCTGTCGGGGGGAAATAGGGGAGGGACGGTGGGGGGTGGGGAGTTGGAGAGAGATAGCATGGGGAGAAATGCCAGATATAGGTGATGGGGAGGAAGGCAGCAAATCACACTGCCACGTGTGTACCTATGCAACAATCTTGCATGTTCTTAGCATGTACCCCCAAACCTAAAATGCAATAAAAAATAAATAAAATAAAATAAAGTACTTACTCATGTAACCAAATACTACCTGTATGTACCCCAATAACTTATAGAAAAGTAAAATAAAATAATTTTTTAAAAAAAACACATGGGCCGGGTGAGGTGGCTCACGCCTGTAATCCTAGCACTTTGGGAGGCCAAGGTGGGTGGATCACCTGAGGTCAGGAGTTCAAGACCAGCCTGGCCATCATGGTGAAACCCCATCTTTAAACACACACACACACACACACACACACACATTTTATAAAGTTGGAAATGCAATAATTACATAGCTTTATGTCGTTTCTTGATTTTTAGCATCTTCCATATCATTCAATATTCTTCACCATTTCTGAAAACTTCGTTATAGGAATGAGCCATGCTGCTCTGCTGGCACACCTAGCTTGTTCTTACCTTTTGCCACTACAGATAACGCTGCAATGACTGTCCTTGAAGATGCGTTTTCATAAACACACACAGCGCTTACCACCACTGTGTAATGCCATGTTTTCCTTTTGGCTATCTCCATAAGCAAAAAAAAAAAAAAAGGAATTTGTTTGTATGGGTCCTCAGAGGATGGGAGTGGCCGCAGACCCTGACAAATGTGACAAGCGTGAGGCCCCGGGACAGTGTGGCCTGGACCAAGGGTATACGGGCTGGCTTTCTATCATTTGAAAATTTGTTCTCCTTTTAATGCTGTTGATGATACGGTTGGTTCTTAAAATAATGTTGTTCAGATGACCTAGGAAAATGTGCAGGCCCCCCAGTTTCTGAGCCATGCAAATGCACACACACCCAACACAGCAAAGACACGCAATCTCACTCTTGTCCCAGCTCTGCCCCAGGGCTATGAGCCCCTTTTCTTGACTCTCTGTCTATCTGCCCCACTTGCATGCCCGTCCTTCAGGGCAGCAGCAAACATCAGCCTTTATCTGGCCCCTTCCAGCCACAGGGACCCTCCTGCCTGGGCTCTGCGTGGAGCAGACACAGCCCAGACCATCTGCTACCACATCGCCTGACAGCTTTGGGGCCACATGAGGCTGGAATATAGCACTGGGGCCTCTCTTGCCAGCCACAGAGCCCTGCGGCCCCAGGAGTCCGGGACTGCTCTGCTCCTGCCTCCGCCTGGCCGGCCTCTGTGCACTGGGCCACCCCCCATTCAATGTGCTTTGCAGGTGAGGAGCCTCTGGAATTCTACCTGCCTCCCGTATCCAAAGCAGGGGCATTGCCAGCCACCCCCAACTTCCCACTCTCTCCAAAGGATTTTTCATCCTTCTCTTCCTAAAGGCAGGCCCAGATACCTCTTTCCTGATAAAGAGAAATAGATACACATTGCTCTGGCCTTAAGATTGCTGGGACAGAGGGACAGGGTTCCAGCCTGCCACTAGGAAATGGGACTGCCATTTCCAAATGGTGCGTCAACAGGAACGGGAGGTCATTATTTCCCTGTGATTTTCTTTGTGGTGTTTGCAGTGGCCTGAACAGAATGAGCCTGGCATGAGGTCATCTTGGCGAGCGTGCTCTGCAAAGCATAACCTTCGTGCCCACACACGGTCCCATTGTGCAGGTGGGTGGTATGGGGCACCGTCCTGGACCGCGTGCACACACTCCCTCCCGGGCTGGGGCACCTCACCTGGGGTGGGAAACGCGCCTGGGAGCCAAGCAATGAACAAAGAACAAAGCCAGGCTCACATCCCTCGTGCTCTTTGCTGTCAAGCTCACTCCATATCCATGTGGGGCTGGCTGTCATTGTGCCCGCGGTAAAAATAGCTCCACTTTCAAGCTTCACCTTAACAAATTAGGACAAGGGTGAGAGGCCAAGGTCCTAGCAGAGGGATCCTTCGTAGAGACAATGGGATGGCCCCTCAGACCAAGGGGAGGTCAGTCCCGGGGGCAGAACCTTCGCTAATTTGCCTCAACTCACTTGGTCTGGCTCTGAGAGTACCACCCACCTAAAGATCCGACGCATGCTCCTCAGTAGTGAATGGGCTTTGAAAAGCGAATATGTTCCACAGAATCTATTTATCTTGGGGGGAATGAATATAATTCCAGTCAGCGTTCAAAAGGCACTATTTTTTTTTTTTTTTTGCCTGCACAGTAGCATATGGTTAAGGTAAGGTACCGTGTCAAGCGAAAGTCTTTTGTGAATCCAGGGCAAAGCTCTTTTCCGATGACACAAGGTAATTATGAATAGAGGGGTGATCCTCCTTCAAGTCCAGCGGGAGCTCAATTCCGACTATTCATATTGGTCATAACCACTTGGAATGACAAAATCATTTGATGGACAGTAGACAGAGATATGCATTATTCACAGAGGCATTTTCAAAGGAATCCCATAAATTATAGGCTGCCTGCAACTAAAAGTTCCAGTGAGCCAGCAGTGAATGCCAGGGGTGAAGAGGTGTAATCAGTATTGTTCCTGGTTAATTTGCCCCTCGTTTGTGGCTACATTTTACGCCCTGGGAAGAAGGCTCACTCTCTGATTTCTCAGTGATGCATATCCTCTTCTCAGAGACAGCCTAATTCACTGGTCCTTGACCCTGCCTTTTAGAATTCTGGTGCCAGCTCACACCCTAGAGATTGTTCATTGATCTGGAGTGGGGTCTGGACATCAGTATTTTTTTCAATCTTCTCAGTTGATTCTAATGTGCAGTCGGGGTCTACAAACGGTGAACTGATCACAATTCCTTAAGAGATTTGCACATCTTTTAACCGATGAGGAAAAATTAAATTGTGTTCTTTAGGAATAACTTCCTAGGAAAGTTAGAATCAAAATAAGTAAACCACAAACCATCAGAGTCAAGATTCTCCAGAGAAACAGAACCAGAACCAATAGAATGTCTGTGTGTGTGCGTGTGTGTGTGTGTGTGTGTGTGTGTACACAGAGAGAGGGAGAAAGAGAGAGAGAATTATTTTAAGGAATTGGCCCACGGGATTATAGGGGCTGGCAAGTCCTAAATACGCCAGGCAGGTCAACAGGCCAGAGACCCAGGAAAAAGTTAATGTTGCAGCTCAAGCCCAAAGGAAAGCAAGGTGCAGGCAGAATTCCTTCCACGTTGAGGGATCTCAGTTTTCTCCTTTAAAGTCTTCAACTGATTGGGTGAGGCCCACTCACATTGTGGAAGGTAAACAGCTTTACCCAAAGTCTGCCAATTTAAATGTTAATCACACCTAAAAAATAACTTTACATCAATATGTAGGCTGATATTTGACCAAAGAACTGGCACCATTGCCAAGCCAAGCTAACACAGAAAATTAACCATCACAGTCAATTTCAACTGATGAACCTGTACAGATCATAGAAGACTCAGCTCTGTGGCTATGCAGAAAAGTGCATCCACGGTGCTTCCCAAATCTTCTCTCATTATTTTATTTAATGTTTGGGTCTCCATAAAGACCAAGTGTCATTCCTGTGGCTTTAGGGGCATCAGTAGGGCTGGAGGGTGTCTCGGAGCAATGCAGGAAGCATTTGGGGTTGAGGCCTTGAATCAATTGAAGAGGAAGGACTGGTGAGATCTGAGGGAAATGTATGCATGAAACTCAGACTCAGGAACACAACAGACTCGGAC
>NW_016107407.1:1005042-1041578 GCF_001604975.1 Cebus imitator
CAGACTCGGACTCACTCGGGGACACAGCAGACTCGGACTCACTCGGGGACACAGCAGACTCGGACTCACTCGGGGACACAGCAGACTCGGACTCGGGAACACAGCAGCAGCCTCTGCTGCCCTTAGGGACACCAGGTGGGAAACTGGAAGCTCTTCATCTTCGGGCAATGCTCACACAAGGATTTGGATTCCTGTAGAAAGAGAAAGAGTAATAAGTAGGTTGCCACACTCAGTGGCAGGATAACTCTTCCAAACCCTGAAGCAGGGAGCCAGAGCCACATCTGGGGGGGAGCTTTGCTTGGCATGACAGGCCAATGAAAATCACGTCATGTCTGAAATATGTCCACAACCAATTCCGGTTCACCCTCCAGCTGTATGAATAAAGTAGAGGCTTTAATCCCAAGTTGAAATATAAGATATGGCAATCAAATGAAAGAACTCTTACAAGTTCATGGTGCTAGATACCTTCTACTTTCCCTTGTAGACCCACACCTCACTCCTCCATAATTCTGGCTCACTTGTCTCAGCAACATCAGAGAACAGCTCAAGGACATCAGCCCCCACGCTCTGCTTTCCAGTAGGAGATGGAGCCAGAGACCAGAGGGAGGGAAAATCATGAGGTTGCTGTCTCAGTCCATTTTGTGTTGCTCTGATGGGATAGCCGAGGCTGGCTAATTTACAAGGATAAGAGGTTTATTTGGCTCACAGTTCTGCAGAATGTACAAGAAGCAAGGTACCAGCATCTGCTTGGCTTCTGGTGAAGGCGTCTGCTCACGCACTAGGTGAAAGGGAACCAGTGTGTGAGGAGATCACGTGGTAAGAGAGGAAGCAAGAAAATGAGGAGATGTTGGGTTCTTTGTAACAACCAGCCTTCGTGAGAACTAATAGAGAATGCACTCACCTTGACGTGGGGCGTTAACCTACTTATGAGGGATCTGCCCACATGACCCAAACACCTCCCATTAGGCTCCACTTCCAAATTTCAACATGAGATCTGCTGGGGACAAACAAAGTATGCCCAAGTTATAGCAGATGGAGAATGCAATCCCCAGAGTTCCACCCTGCAATGTAGCCACAGGCTGACTGACAACACCCCGCACCCAAGGTTCTGCAGGTGACCTTCTGCACAAAGCCCTCTCTCTCTTTCCTTCCAGGCCGAGGGTCGCAAGGTTGCCCATCGTTGCTTCTCCTGGGGAACTGCCTGTTTACAGGTCAACAAGGATGGAGAAAGGTGACAAGCAGAAGGCGTATAGCACGAGGAACCTATAAAGGTTCCCTACACTCCATCCATGCCTTGGTCAATCGTTTCTCTGTCCCATCAAGATGTTGACTGACACAGAACCACTTCATTCAGAGGACACTTTGAACATGAGACTTGAGCTGGATTCATTCAGCCCTGGGTTCTACACAAATGGCGATGATCCAGCTGAGCTCATAAGCAAGGTCAACACATCATGGGCTAAAGCCAGAGTGAGCCTGGCCACGTCTTACCTTAGTGACCTGAGAAACCTCTGAGTCTCAGTGTCCTAGGTGTAAAGTGGGAATATTAACCTTATGTCCTAAAGAGAGTTGTGAGAATTAAAAATTGAATACATTTAAATCAAAGGAAACATGCCAAAGGTCATGTGGGTAGATCCCTCATGCCTAGTATATAAGGCACTGTATGTATGTGTATATATATAGAGAGAGTTGTTTTTGTTGTTTTGAGATGAAGTTTTGCTCTATCACGCAGGCTGGAGTGCAGTGGTACTATCTCGGCTCACTGCAGCCTCCACATCCTGGGTTCAAGTGATTCTCCTGCCTCAACTTCCCAAGTAGCTGGTATTACAGGCACACGCCACCAGACCAGACTAATTTTTGTATTTTAGTAGAGATGGAGTTTTGTCATGTTAGCCAGGCTGGTCTTGAACTCCTGACCTCAGGTGATCCACCCACCTCGACTATTTATACATTTAACTCAGTGGTTCTTAGAGTGTGTTCACAGACTCCTGAGGGTTCCAGAACCCCTCCAGGGACTGCGCGAGGCAAAATTATTTTAGAACAGCAAAAAGACATTATTTTCTTTTCTCTCACTTTGTGGACGTTTGCATGGGTGGTACAAAAATAAAGGTGGGCAGAATGCTGACACCATCACACAAATCAAGGCAGAGCACACGCTGTACTACTGATGGTCATTCATTGCAGTTTTTGCTGCCACACAGTTGCAGTAGAAGAAGAAGAGGAAGAAGAAGAAGGAGGAGGAGGAGGAGGAAGAAAGAAGAAAGAGGAGGAGGAGGAGGAGGAGGTCAGTGTCACCTAAGAACTTCAGAATGTCCTTGAAGCAATGAAGTAAATTTATTAATTTTACTAAATCTCAACGTGTGCGTCCACAATTTCTAATATTCATTGTGACTAAACAGGAAACATAAATAAAGCACATTTGCTGCATACCAAGGAAACTCGAGTACTTGTGCATTCATTCAAATTGTAAGCAAAACTAGTCACTTTTTTCATGAAATACATTTTAACTTGAAAGAACTATTGACAGACAAACTATAGCTATTCAGAGTTGGGTATTTGTCAGGCATTCTCTCTAAAATGAATTATATGACAAAAGGCCTTACCTTGTAAGGCATTCCAAGAACAGTGACTGACAGAACTTGCTGTCAATGGTGTAAATTCTTTGTAGATTTCAAATGAACATTAGAATGTTGGAAAGCTTGTATCTGCACCATGAGCTTGATAGCTTCCGAATACTTAGAGACTTTTCTAATACGAAGCAGGGATGATATTAACAAGCGTGACTCTTCTTTTTTTTTTTTTTTTTTTGAGACAGTGTCTCACTCTGTCGCCCAGGCTAGAGTGCAATGGTGCACTTATGGCTCACTGCACCTGGGCTCAGGAGATTCTCCCACCTCAGCCTTCTGAGTTGCTGGGGTCACAGGCATGCACCACCAAACCCAACTAACTTTTTCATTTTAATTTTGCAAGGATAGAGTCTTTCTTTTTGCTCAGGCTAGTCTCAAACTCCTGGGCTCAAGTGATCCTTCCGTCTTGGCCTCCCAAAGTGCTGGAATTACACGGCTGTGCCATCACCCGGCCTAAACGTGATCTTTTGCTGTGGTTTAATGAAATGTGTCAAGGTTAGGAAGATCTGCACAACTCAGTGAACAAATGTTTTCCAAATGGCCAATGCACAATGTTACAAAATCACACACAGGTAAAAGATCTATCCACACTGCATGATGGGTTGGATTATAACACAGCAGAGTATGAAGGTTTATTGATAAGATTTCAGAATCTACATTGTAACCAACGTTTAAGAAATTGCTTCTTGCCAAATTCTAGGATAGTATCAAAGAATATTCAAAACAACTTGGAAAGTAATGTTAAACTATCTCTCCCCTTTCTGACCACATATCTACATGAGGCCAGATTTCCTTCAGCTTCTACAACCAAAACAACATATTACAACAGATTAAATGCAGAAGTGAATAAAACAGGACAGCTGTCTTCCATTAAGATTTTCAAAAACAATACCAGCCTTCTTGCTAAAACTTTTTTGTTATTGAAAATACAGTTATTTTTCATAAAACTAGGTTACTTATTTTAGCTTCAAATCCAGTAAATACCAATAAAAATTACCCACAAACACACAAGAAAACTTTGATGTGTTCAGTAATTTTTAAGAGTGTAAAGTGATCCTGGATTTATAAAGTTTGAGCACTGCAAATCTGATTTCTCATTATTATATAACTGAAGAAGAACTGGGAAATTGTCCCCACCAAAGGAGCATTCCATCTCTGCCATCCTGTTTGCTAATATTGGCCTCTCAACTTGCTATCCCTGTTTCTCTTCATCCATCCAGACTCTGCCCATTCTTCCAGGCATATCTGAAGTGTTACTATATCCAAGAAACCATTCCTTGGGCTATAAGGCACGCAGCCCTCACCGTCCGTAACTCACTGCCTCATGCTGTGTTCTGCGATTGTCTAATGTTCCAGGTCGTATCACGCCAAGTTGTTTGTAAAATCTTTGAGAGTGGGAACTCTGCAAAGCTCTTCCGTGTCTTCCTATACCCAGCACATTAGATACATATCTGCACAGTTAGGGTTAAATATAATCTTCCAACTTGAATGTGAGCATTGGAACAGATCGTAACAGACTTTCGCCACAGAGCTTCCACCTTAGAAATCCATCTTCTCTCAAGGCCTTACCTTTTGAGCTTTGTATAAAAGGAGAATCATCTATACACAATTTTCCCTTACCTGCTCATAGGACTTTTCTTAAGTTGAGATGGTGCCTCACTCGATGTATGCTAACTGGGGCTGGGGGCGAGGCACA
This sequence comes from Cebus imitator, assembly GCF_001604975.1. Taxonomy (NCBI): domain Eukaryota; kingdom Metazoa; phylum Chordata; class Mammalia; order Primates; family Cebidae; genus Cebus; species Cebus imitator. Next base: position 1,009,366 of record NW_016107407.1, read on the forward strand.
TCTGATCCTCATTCTTTGTTATTAAACACTTCTCACTGAGCTCACCTAGCATCTCGTGGCCCACTGCATTCTGTGAAAGAGCTATGTCAAAGTGAGCACCTTGAGAATCCGGGTGAGACACGAGAATAACTATGGAAATGTGTATAGGTTAAGAAAGAACATTTAAAACCACAAATGTGATATTATATTAGAATAGTGTGATTATGGGTGAATTTTTTCTGTTTCCCAAACTTCTATATTATTGATATTAATTTCTATAATTCCATTACATATTTAAAATCTAATTGTGTGTTTCTTTTTTTGTAGAGATGGAATCTTACTATGTTGTCCAGGCTGGTAACTTCTGGCATCAAGTGAACCCCCTGCCTCAGCCTCCCAAACTGTTAGGATTGCAGGTGTAAGCCACCACACTCAACCATAGTTGTACATTTCTTAAAGGGACTTGTACCAGTGGAATTTCTGATGCCATGTATTATGGCTTACTTGGCGGGAATAGATACATAATGCTTATTTTACGTGTCAACTTGACTGGATCATGGGGCATCCAGATGGGGCTAAACATTATTTCTGGGTGTGTCTGTGAGGGTGTTTTCTGATAAGATTAGCATTTGAATTGGTGGAGGGATCGCCCTTGCCCATGTGGGAAGACAGCCTTCAATCCACTGAAGGCCTGAATAGAACAAAAAGGCAGAAGAAGGACGAGTTTCCTCTCTTTGGCTGACTTCTTGAACTGGAATATCAGTCTCCTGCCCCAACATTAGAACGTACACCATCATCCCTCTCGTTCTCAGAATTCCACCACTGGCTTGCCTGCAAGCGGCTTTTCTCCAACTTGCAGGGGGCAGATGGTGGAATTTCTAAGACTCCAAAATCACTTGAGCCAATTCCTTATACTAAATTGTGTGTGTGTGTGTGTGTGTGTGTGTGTGTGTGTGTGTGTTGGTGGTGGTGGTGTTCATTGGGTCCCTCCATTCATTCGGTTTCCATGGAGAATGCTGATACTATGTATTATGAAATATTGGGTAGTGGGAGCTTACAAAAAAACTCTGGGGAAGCCTGGACAGTACTCTCAGCATATTGGCAGAAATCCGAGGAAGACTGACAGCTCAGAACCCAGTCAGATCTGCACCAGAAAGTCTGGCTAGGGTGCCAATGTTGGTGCTGGGTGCCCTGGATACTTATACTGCTAGAAATTTCCACAGATGACCTCACAGTGTTGCACAGAAGCATCTGATTGGCCAAGTCCAGGCTACTCAAGCAGCAAAGAACAGGGAGGGAGGATATTTGTTCCTTCCTTTTGTTTCTCTTGGGGATGTCACCATCCCTCCCACAAATGCCTGCATTGCAAAGGGGCGTTCCCAGGCAAGAGAGTGTTCAAATGCTGGAAAGCCAAAAGCTAACTAATTCCACCAGAGCGCTGTAAAAAAACAAGCATTGAACAGGGTCATGCATAAGAATGATAGAAAATTCATTGCAACAAGTTAAATAAATATGTTCTCCTTTCACAGAGAAAGAAAATCATGTCTTTTGAAGATGACACTGAAAAGGCTCAGTTCATCTAGACCACAGCCCACGGCAGTAGATAGAGGGTTCAGGTGACAATCATCACTCCGTTTAATTGTTCCAAGCCCTGCCCATTCTTCAAGGGCAATCTTAAATCCCTAAGCTTCCAAAAAGTGACGTAAGTCTTTTTCCGCTAAAACAATCACCTACCCATCTACTGAGATACAGGTATTTGCAAACATTCTAGAATCTACATGAAAGCAAACGTTAAGATGAGAAGGGCCATCCTGACACCAATTACATCTTTTGAGAAAATAGCATCACAGAAGCTGCTGTGAAGCAGTTAGCAGAGAAGATGGAAATACAGCACAGTGGCATGCCGTAGTCTACCTGGACATACAGCACAGTGGCATACCATAGTCTACCTGAAATATAGCACAGTGGCATGCCGTAGTCTACCTGGAAATATAGCATAATGGCATACCGTAGTCACCCAGAAAAAAGTAGACTCCAGTTAAGAGTCCCACCTTCTTTATTTCCTGGCCATGTAATCTTGGGTAAAGTTACTTAACTCTCTAACCTAAAATTGCTTCAGCTGCAAAATAGTAATAATAATAATAACAAAAGCACTTACCCTTTAGGGTTTTTGCTAAAATTAGGTGAAATAATACACATAAAATAATTAGCAAATGTCTTATTATCACTCAATTAATGTTAACTAGGATTATTATACTTTGACCTCAATTCAGATTTTAAGCTTAATTTTAATTCTTGACTAAAATAATAATCATCCCTTTCAATATTTCTGATTTCAGCACAAGTAGCAGGCAATGGAAATTTACCAACAGGCTAGGCATGGCAGCTCACACCTGTAACACAGTGCTTTGGGAGGCCGAGGGTGGGAGGATTGTTAGAGCCCAGGAGTTCAAGACCAGCCTGGGAAACAGAAAGAGCCCACCCATAGCTACCAAAAAAAAAAGAAAAATCATAATTAAAGCAAAAATTTTTACGTCAAATTTACCCAATTGACATTTAAGTTGCTACTAAGACTAGAAGGTAATTTAACTATTTTCGTCATTTTCATTGTTCGCCTCGACTTTTAAATGGTTCAGATAAAATTGAATCCTGTTAAATGGTTCCGTCAAGCATTTATATTGCAGAGCTGAAACACAGAGACAAAGATCTGATCCCTTCATACTTGGGCAAGCAGGAAACATTTCAGCTGTGCTAAGGAAAAGGAAGAGGAAATGAATCCGCACGCTGGAGAGGGGAAGCAGGGCCCAATCGCAAACAACACGCAGTTGTGAGCATCTCCAAGGTATTCTGAGATGTTATTCGCTGCTGAGAGAGGAAATCTGAGTTGACATGTTATTTTCCGAGCTGGTTATTAATGCATTGGCCAGAGAAGGAGCAGGAGCAGTCAGTCTTCAATCCCATCCCCCAATTCAAAGTCAGTGTCTTGTCACCATTTCTCCTTGCTGGCTGGGGGGAGAAGAGGAAAACTAAGATTCTGAAAAAGATGTTGAGAACAGTGAAGCAGAAAAGGAACCTGATCTTTTCACTCCTTGCATGCATAAACAAAGCTTATGCTTTCAGTGGGGGCATCTGAAGAATTCCCATTCATCGTGGGCTGGAAGAAATGCCTTCTGTTCAGCCACCAATCAATCAGCCCAAATGAAGGAGGCAGTTAATGTTTTTCGCCAAACTGGAAGGCTCTGGCTTTGGACTAATATCGAGCTAAAGAAATTAATCAGGCTCTTGCTGACGACCAAGCTTCAAAATGTAATCTACATCCATGGCTCTAACGCTACAGTTCACCAGTTAATGGGAAAAACAGACCAGTGCATGATTTGGCTCAAACCTCACCCAAAGCTGAGAGGTCACCACTGTCAAGAGCATAAATGGTTCCACATAACAGAGTTGAGTGGCCAAAATCCATCTTTCCCATGAGCAAAGGGAGACTATGGGGGATTAAAACGCACCTTGCGAGGTTGGAGTTCGAAGGATTTACTGATACCCAGAAGTGTTCGAAACTAGAACCAGTCAGCTTAAACCTGATTTCGGCTCCTTGGATTCCTCTTTTCTGGAGTTTTTAAAAATCATACTAGTTTGGAACATAGCTCCCCGGCTACAACTCCTGACCAGCAATACACTCCAGTAGTTCTGTCAAGACAAATGGAGTGTATTGCTTGTCAAGACACGCAAAATGGATCTCTGAGATTTAATCAAGGGTCAGTTTCCTGCCGGGTACTGTGGCTCACGCCTGTGATCCCAGCATTTGGGAATGCTGAGGTGGTGGGGGATTGCTTGAGGACAGGAGTCTGAGACCAGCCTGGGTGACATAACGAGATCTCATCTCTATAAAAAATGAAAACATTAGCAGGGCACGGCGGCTTGCACCTGTAGTCCCAGCTTCTCGGGAGGCTGAGGTATGAGGATCACTTGAGTCCGGGAGTTTGAGGCTGCAGTGACCTGTGATCGAATCACTGCACCCCAGCCTTCAGTGATAGAACAAGACTCTGTCTCCAAAAAATAAAACAATTTATGTTTTAAAAACAGTGAAACTCTTTCAGGCCAAGCACAAAGCCTACGCCACATGTCTGTTTATGCTGATAGCCAAATGTTTAAAACAGCATCTGTGGAATAAATCCACAGGACCAGATATTTGAAGATATAATCCAGTCCGCATTTATTCAGCAGCTATGACTGCAGAGTATTCCTGCAAATTACCCTGCTACGTGCTATGGGGGTCACTGATAAATACATGTCTAGTTTATGCCTTTGCGCACCTTAAAAACTTATGGGGGGGAAATATGCAAACAACTACACTGAAAAGCAAAATTGCTGGTTGCAATGGCTCACACCTGTAATCCCAGCATTTGGGAGGCTGAGGTGGGAGGATGGCTTGAGTCCAGGAGGTTGAGACCAGCCTGGGAAACTTAATGAGACTCTGTCTCTTCAAAAAATAAGAAAATCAGCTGGACATAGTGGCATGTGCATGTAGTCCTAGCTACTTAGAAGGCTGAGGTGGGAGGATTCGTTTGACCCCAGGAAGTCAAGACTGCAGGGAGCGTCATTGTGCCACCGCACTCGAGCTAGCCTGGATGACAGAGTGAGACCCTGAAAAAAAAAAAAAAACAAATTGAGAAAGGCATGGAATTGGAGGAACTAGTAAAAGCTACGGGACATAATTGGGATGATTCTCCCCTTCACCGCAGCCTGTCACCTGCTAATGATAGTTGCCAAAGTAAATGACCCACTGGCTGAGTCACTGCCACCTTATTACAATTCTGCACATGTCACCTTCCGGCAGAGCCCTTAATCAGCACTTTCGCTTGAATCCCTGTGATTGCAAGGTCCTGACTATAGAACAATTGTAGAAAGTCATGTTTCCATCCTGACCAGTGTGGTTTGGAAAGTTGCTATCTTCAGAGAGATTCGAGGCTCATAAAACAGCGCGATTTTCCTCTTCAAGGTCTTTGCAAAAAACCTAATGCGTATGCAGTAGTATTCTGCAAACCAACATATATGAAAATTTCCAATTAGCATATCATGGGATCATATACTCATCTTTTTTTTCTTCCCTCTGATCTCTCCCTGGTTGTAATTAAACCAGCTGTGGCGATTTATGCCTTTTTCATGTTCCTTTCCCTCTTTCTGTGAGAACCATTAGAAAAAGAAAAGTCTTAACATTAACATGGATGAATCACACCAGGATCTCATTTGAGCTCATAATTAAAATCCAGTTTAATCCATAGCCAATAATTAATCTAATCTAGCAGGCCTCAGTGAGAAGCTACTATGGTAAATGCTCTTCATTTACCTGACAAAAATGGCCAATAAAGCTCTTCCCCCAGCCGCCTTTCCCAGATTCAAAAGATACATAAAATATTAGAACCATAAAGAGCCTTAGAAATCGTCATTTTATAATCCAAAATAAAGCAACCAGGCACGGTGCTAGAAAACACATCACATTTAACCTACCTGCACCTTAAGAATTGCATCATAGTCCATTTCCTGCAAATATATTCAGAAGGGTGGAGCTGAATTTGAACTCAGGTCTCTCTGCTCCACATAGCTGTTGAGAGCTGGTTCCTGCCATAGGCTGACTCTCCTAGGGTCCACCGAGGTTCATGAACCTTATGCGATGGCTGCAGTGGCTCACACCTGTAATCCCAGCCCTTCGGAAGGTCGAGGCAGGGGCATGGTTTGAGCCCAGGAGTGACATTACCCCAGCCCTCCTGGTTATTTTATTGGCCCAGGATTCCTACAATTGCCCGGGTTAAGTCCTAGAGAGGCACTAGCCTGGACGACAGAAGCCTCGACTGAGTGAGATGCTGTAAAAAGCTTGATCAACAGCTGCCCCGTTTCCTTATCTTTCCCTCCTTTTAAAATATTTCTTCTAACATAATCTTCGTGATTTCTAATAATATAGAATTCAGAGCATGAACCAATTGAATTCCTCTCCTTGAAATGCATTGGTATGTACCATTTTAGACCTTCTCTGTGCATTTGTATTCCATAAAGACATTTTTATTTATTTATTTTTTTTTTGAGACAGAGTCTTGTTCTGTTGCCAGGCGTCAGGCTAGAGTGCAGTGGCACAATCTCAGCTCACTGAAACCTGCGCCTCCCAGGTTCAAGCAATTCTCCTGCCTCAGCCTCCCAAGCAGCTGGGGCCACAGGCGCATACCACCACGTCCAGCTAATTTTTGTATTTTTTTTTAGTAGAGATGGGGTTTCACCATAGTCTCGATCTCTTGACCTCGTGATCCGCCAGCCTCGGCCTCCCAAAGTGCTGGGATTACAGGTGTGAGCCACCGTGCCCAGCCTAAAGAGCTTTTATAGATCAATGAGAAGAGAAAGTGATACATTAAAAGAATACAGCTATTTCTATGAGTGAATGTGATAGTTTCTTTAATCTATTTCTTATACTGAGTTAAAGTAATATATTCCTGAATGTTGAACCATGCTTATATTCCTGAGTAAAGCACATCATGATCAAGTAAGATTTTTCTTTTAATAAATGAGGAATAATTTTTTAAATATCTATTTAAAAGTACAGCATTAAGATTTGTGCCTGACATTGGAGTATCACTTACTTGAGGAAAAACTTATTTTTATTTTTCAAACTCTGTTACAGGGATTTGTGGGTTTTAACCTGCTTGCCTATTCTCAGAGTACCCATTTGTGAAGAGCAGAATTTAACTTGTTTACATTAATGGGGATCAATGTTATATTTGAACTTAATTCTGCCATATTATTTGTTTCTATTTTAGATTCCTTGTTGTTTCTGTTTGTTTCCTCTGTTTAATTTTCATTTTTATTTATTTTACATCCTTGTCTTTGGTTCTATTGGTTATTTTTTCTTTATTCCATTTTCCCCTCTAGTGGTCTAGAAGAGATAAATCCTAACACTGTGTTTGTAATACTTGCTCTTCAAATTTGTATATTCCATTCACAGTGGAATGTGCCTAGAGTCCTAATTACTCAGGAGGCTGAAGCTGAAGGATCGCTTGAGCCCAAAAATTTGAGTCCAACCTGGGCAACATAGTGAAATCCCATCTCTAAAAGAAGATACACACAAAACTAAGCTTTACTTTTATATTTTCTCCAGAAACAAAAAGGAACCTCAGTGTGCATCACAGTCATCCTGCCCACACTGCCCCTCCGGCAACAGACAGCATTGATTTTAGTTCCGAGTGGTTACTACTTTCCTTATGCATCAGTAGTTACTTAACTCTTATTTTGATTACTACCTTGTTTCTTTGATTTATTTTTCATTTTGATGCCATTATCAAATAATTCTTCCTGAGGTGGTGGTTATATAGTAAACCATGAGTCCGGCATGTCTAAAATTGTCTTTATTTCTCTCCGTAAATTTGAATTCTGTTTTGCTTTGTAAGTCATTTGAAGTTGAAGACAATATCCCATCTTTAGACAGGAAGGGAAGGAAGGATATGTGCTCAGTCAGCCAGTTTGACCCATTTTTGAAAAGGGCTCTGGTTCTTTTCAAAAGGACCAAATTGGTCAAACAGCTGGTCAGTTGTTTTTTTCCGCCGGTGAGAAGTCTGGTGTCAATGTGATTCTCACAACTTTGTAGGAATTGTCTGTTTCCCTCTTTGCTGAAAACTTGTGCTTTCACTGGGCCCTACCAGCCTTGACACTCTGTCACTCACCGGGCATGGTTCTTGCAGCATCTTTTCTCCTTAAGGCTGCTAACTGCCTTTGCGTTGTGGAAATTATCTTACTATTTCTCCAAATGGTTAAGAACCTAGGCTCGGGAGCCAGACAGCCTCAGTTCAAATCTCTACGTTATTAGCTGTGTGAACCTAAGGCAAATTGCCTAACCTCTCTGTTCCTCTGTTCCCTCATCTTAAGGATAAGAATAGTACCTCTCTCTTAGAGTTGTTGAGGATTGAATGAGTTAACTTCAGAAAAGGTTTTAGAAGAGTCCCTCGCAATAATTAAGTGCTAAATAATTATTTTCTCTGGGATTGGTCAGTCGTTCCCCCACCCCCATGATCTTAGTTTCCCTTGAGGATCTAATACTCTGCAGTTATCTGCTTATTTTGATGACTGGAAAATGAGGTTAACTGGGTTAACGAGTGTGAATGACTGTCATGTGTTTTGTCTACAGTTATGTAGCATTGTTTACCCAAAATGTGTTTCTCTGATTGAGAGAGCTGGGTGTTCTCACCTCCCTCCCTGTTTCCTCCTATGTACATCTTGGGCTTTGGGTCCCCTTTCTACCTTCTAAGAATTCTTCACAAGTTTTAGTTCAATGATAACTTCTTCTCTAACCACCCACTTCTCTTATGGACATATTCTTTTTCATGATGCATTGTATGTCTTGAAAGAGGAGTGGAACCAAGAGGGGAAGAGACCTGTGTGCTCAGTTAGCCCTCTGGACATAGACCTCTTTTTGAGCACCCCTCACCTCTCCTACCCTCTCCTGCTCTTTTGGGCACCTTTAGAAACATCATCATCCTTACCATGGCTTCCAGAACCTTCCCCTAGATGGAAATTTTGTTCCTACATCTCCTCAGACTCACCTCCCACCACTCACTTTCTCTCAAACTCCGTGCTTTAAATATATTGAAATTTCACTTACGTCTTAAATATAATATACTACCTTTCCCCCTTGGTCTTCACACTTAATTCCTCTTCTGTCTAATAATTAACTCATTCTTTAGGCTCTGCAGTTCTCTCCTCAGAAAAATGAAATCTGAAAATAGATTGCATTTAGAAGTGCTTCAAGCTTTAAATGTTTATAATTATATTCAAATAAATTTATTGATATCTGAACTGTACTTCCTCAGTACAGTAAGAGTCATATATTCAAAAAACATGTGTGTGAGGCTGTAATCCCAGCACTTTGGGAGGCCGAGGCAGGCGGATCACAAGGTCAAGAGATCAAAACCATCTTGGTCAACATGGTGAAACCCCCTCTCTATTAAAAAATACAAAAATTAGCTGGGTGTGGTGGCGCGCGCCTGTAGTCCCAGCTACTCGGGAGGCTGAGGCAAGAGAAGAGCTTGAACCCAGGAGGCGGAGGCTGCAGTGAGCCAAGATCGCGCCACTGCACTCAAGCTGGTGACAGAGTAAGGCGGTCTCAAAAAAAAAAAAAAAAAAAAGAAAAGAAAAGAAAAATGAGTGTGAGGCAAATACTTAACTTTTACTCTACCCTCTACATACCCCTTCAAACTTAGAGAACTTTTAATTGCGGTCAAAGTATCTTTTAAATGCTTAGTAAAATATTAGTAAGTCGGCACAGCAGGAGAAGAGGGGGTTACTAAGAATAGCAGCCTGGCTACTCAGCTAACACCTCTTTTACTTTGGAGCCCTGATAAAGAAAATGGTTTCTGACAGAGACTTGCGAATTTTCATCAATTACTAGAAGAAACTCAAATCCTGACCCTGAATCAGAACACTTTTAATAGACATTTTAAATGTTTCCTCTAGAAACCAGGGGCAATATATTTGAGCATGTGCAGTCTTGCTGATAGTAATTTGCCCTCTTATAGCTTAACACACAAGAGAGCAGGCAAATAGTTTGCCTTGGATTCCAGTCACACAGCCATTTCTTCCCATGCTACGGGGCTGGAATCATTTTCTACATCCTGCTATAAATATCAGTTCTCCAGGACATGTCCAGGAGTCTTCCTAGGTGCTACTCCTAAGCTCCGTTTCTCAGTTTGTTTCTTATGTTTCCCGTCCCCCCAGGAAAGCCTCACTTTCTGGAGACTAATACCATCATAATCTCTGTGTCATAAAAGACAAAACCTTCAATAAATGCTGCAGCTGTGGTCTTGGAAAGGAAATTCACTTTAAATTACCATCTCTGAAAAAAAAAAAAAAATGTCTGGTCCAGAAGGACATTACATGCAATCTGGAAAGGTCTTCAACAAAGTCACACGGGAAGTGGTGGTTTCTCACTGCTGCAAACACTGTTGTTATTATTCACACTGATGAATAGTTTCAGTTCTCACTGATATGAAATTCCACCAAATGAATATCCTGGAAAACAATCTCAAACTCCAAGAATAACACAAGTATGAGTTTACTGTCAGGCTATCTAAGGAGGTTCAATCTACTGACCTCTTTATCCCCAGACACTACAGGGACCATATAATTAATTATCCACACTAGGCCGGGTGTACTAGAACAGGTTTGAGAGTGAAAGGAGCTTTATTTTTTAAACACAATAGGCCAACAGACACAAACAGGATTGCCTTAAAAACAAGGAATGCCTCGTACCAGAGATAAGTACACTAACTGCATAGCTCAGTCCCTACATAAATTGCTTGTCTCACTGCATATCGTGGTTCAAGGGATTAGTGAATCCTACTTGCTCTTAGGGAGAAGCAGTTTTTCCCCCCTCTTCATGTTTCCATGGGGAGGCATTTGAGTGTAACACGCCCTTCTGGCCCCTCTGTCATCAGGTGATGAGTAACTTTTCTAACTAAAGGAGATAGTAGAGGAAACTGATTACAGTATACAGTATGTTCTGCAAACCGCAATGGTTCTCTCTCTGCCTAGCAGGCCGAGCCTGCCCCATGGTGGTGCCTGGAGATGCCCAGAGCTGCCCATGGCTAGGGGTATGAATCTGTCTAATCCAGTCAGGGCATTTGAGTAAGCCATTTGCACACAAATTAAAAAACACATTCTCCAGTTGGTTTTATCAGTAATTAAGCTGAACTTAGATCTCTATTTTTGTGTCTCTTGGCTTTTAACTCTGAATTGGTTTTGAACTTGAAAGGGAAGTAATAGGTGTTACATGTTGACTCCTAAGACCCTCACCCTTGCTGTTTCCTCTGTTAGCTGGAAACAGAGGCTAAGGTAATCTAGGGATGCAAAAGAGAGAAAGCAAGAAATTAGGTGGACAAACATCTCTCACTTTTTATGATAAAATACCATGTGTCTTACTTTTAAAGTTATTTGGATAAACAATTTTTTAACGATTGAGCATCATATAAATTTTCACACATACACACAGAAATCCTGAATAGATTCAACTGTAAAAATCTAGTCCTATTTAAGGATAAAAAAGATTGGCAGGATGGTTGGAAAGAATAAATAAATATCTTAAAGTGGTTCTAAAAGGTGGAACATTCCAGAAGCACCAGTCTCAGAGATACACCACCACAGGGAATGTGGTGATGCCTACCCTGCACACACACACACACACATCTCACATATACATATACATACACAGGCACACACACACCATGTACAAATCCATGCTCACACATACAAGCACTGTGCTGAACATCACTGATCATCTAACTCAAAAACCAATGATCAAGCTGCTATCATTTACCTCTACTTCCCATGTGAACAATAGCTGAATTAGTGATAGATTTGGCAAGAAATCCTTACTAGTGGGCAGTTACCAAGAATGGAGTATAGTTGATCAATTCTCCATGCCACATCACAGAGTGTGAGAATTTTCAGATATCCAGTACTCCTATCTAAATGTCTCTCTCATTGACTGACCTGAAAAAACAAACATTATTTTTAAATGGTATAGCCATGTTGGCAACTTTCTAGAAGTCCTAATTTTTTCTAGACAAATAATTCAATAATTTATGCTATTTATTTTTAGTGTAACCTTTCTGCAAAGGATTCAAATGAAATCTAAGCTATTTTCATCAGATTCGCCTCCGATTATTCTAATTATTTCTTTTGCTCTATTATTTCTTAGAGTTGGCAAGGGCAAATTAATTAGCAGCTGTTTGAATTAAGAAGACTTCTGATTTCTCCTGATAAGTTATGGCAGCTTTATAATTAATGTTTTAACCTGACTGCTGTCCTACCAATTAGAATAGCAAATGGCTTTTAGACAGGATCAGCTGGTACTAGACATCACCACACACTTACACCCATGTGCTCAAATCAACCTTGTGTTGAGAGAACTTTAGGTGTTAGTTTATATAAAGCTTCCAATAAGTTCATACTTTTCAAATGCAATGAGGATGGGGAAAGGAAGTCGCGCACTAAGAACTGACTCCAGATTTAGATTCGTGCAAGCCTGGGGTACTTATCTTCCCGAGTCTTTATGGCTTTGCTAAAACAGTCACCTCTGTTGGTCTAATTATAGCCCTGGAGGAAAATAGAGCACATGAAGTAAGTGGGAGTGCAACGCTCAAAAAATTCCCGATGTGGAGAGAAATGAGTAAATTTGACTTTTCACTGGCTTCATCGCTAAGAAAAACATGTACTTTTCACTGAGGGAAGGTTTGCAAATTTTGCCACAAGCAAAACACAGTTTATTGCACCTTGAGTAATTTCCCGTGATAGAAGAATATTCCCACCTCAACTCAGAGCTTTTGTCTCACAAAATACTAAAACTTCGTAATAAAATAACTTAGTGGGGTTAGAGGTACACTATCTAACCCCAAATTAATTTGTGTAACAAGGAAGCTGCAGGTTAGAGAGCGGAATTTCTACACTCTTTCATTAATTCCTCTGGAAATATGAAAGGCAGGACATCTGGAAACTCCCAGAATGAACCAGGTACTGTCTTGGGGAGTTTGGGGGCTTTCCATGCCCTCGGCAAAATGTAACATCTGGATCAGGAGACAGGAAGCCAAATAATATGTTCTCTTCTCAACCCCAAATGAGTTATACCTGTGAGTCCGTGCATAGAACTCCAGAGTTTACTCAGCACAACTGTCACTAGCAGTTGGCATTCACACACAGAAACACTTTATAGAGATTCAGGCTAAGTCCTGATGGTGTTCAGAGCTCCCCAGTGATGTTTCACAAACCCACAGAGAGTCCAAGGAGCACAGCAGATCAGGCCCTCACACGTTCTACCACTCTGTTGCAAAGTTCATGAAGACATACGCAGGTCGTTTTGTTTTGCTTTATTTTGTTTTGTTTTTTGTAAAAACAGGGTCTCGCTCTGTTATCCAGGCTGGAATGTACCAGCACAATCACAGCTCACTGCAGCCTCTATCTCCTGGTCTCAAGCGATCCTCCTGCCTCAGCCCCCCAAATAGTGGGGACTACAGGCATGCACCACCAGGCACTAGCTTCCCAGATTCTCTCTCTCTCTCTCTTTTTTTTTGCAGAGACAGGGTCTCCCTATGTTGCCCAGGCTAGTCTCAAAATCCCAGTTCCAAGTAATCCTTGCACCTTGCACCTCAGCCTCCCAAAGCACTGGATATACAGATGTGAGTCACTCACTAAGTGCCTGGCCACATAGCCTTGTCCTATTTATACTCACATGTCCCAAAACGATGAGGATGCCCTGGCACATAACCCACAGCAGGTATTCAACAAAGGGTTTCCATTTGTTCTATTTATTTTGTTCTATTTTTGCGTCTTTTTAAAAAAAATTAATGAATCTTACAGACATTACATGCTTCCTGAACCAGAGAGAACTGACCCCACATTCTCTGGAAATTTGCCCATCAAGTCCCACCAAACAACCCAAGATTATCTTTCCAAACAAGTTTTCAAATGATAAGTAACATCCCTGGTTTGATGGTCTGAACTGACCTCAGGACTCTATCACGATCCTATGGACAATAAGCCAGATATCAACAGTACCCGAGTGTAACCTACTGAGCCGCTTCTTAGGGAAAGGGTGTATCTGGGTGATGGTTGTACTGTGTGCCACCATAGCTCATGCCACGTGCCTGAGGCTGTGTATGAGGGAGAGGAAGAATGTCTACTCGAAAAGGAACTGATCCAAAGCATGAACAGAGCCGTTGCCCATCCTCAGGAAGTTCCTGCAAACCTTTGCACCCGTGTCTGCACTTAGACAAACTAAACAGAGTGAGAACGCTTTCCCAGAGTGCAGCAGAAGTTCCCCTGGCAACTACCAGGTGAATTTTCAGCTCATCCTTTAGAGAAAATGTAACTTCCCTGGAGAGGACAGGAGAACCAGACAAAGACAAGCAGAGACTCTCCCTTTTCTGCACGTGCTGGTACCATTGCTAATCTAGGAAAGAAGGAAAGGAAAAGATCCCCAAGGGCTGTCCCTCACAAACGAATGAAGCACCTACTCTAATTTAAATTTGAAGAGAGGGCTTCCCCTCTTGCTATTTCCTAAAGAACAGAGAGAGAATATTCTCTGTCACCAAAAATTACCAATGAGGAGTATTTGCCATAGTCAAAAACTATTTGTAAACTCCCAAAAAGAATTTTAAAAAATCATGGAAGTAAAAGATAATATATGTAATTAGTTCTGCCTTACACTCCCTTCAATATGGAAGACACCGATGTCCTTTTTCTTAATTAAAAACAAAGGAAATAAGTAAATATATCCAAAGTCAAAAATAAGCCAGCGTTGCTTCTAGGTATTTTTCAAAAAGTACCTCATTTGTCAGTTTGGATAAGGTTTAGTGACAGAGACACTCAGTTCTCTGCACCAGTCCAATTCAAGAACACCATGGAAAGCATCATTGGACCCCAACAAAATTAAATCTACAATTTAGCTAATTAAATATTTGCCTAGACAAAAATCACATAATTAATGGCTTTTTGCCCTGCTTTAATTTTATTTTTTATTATACTTTAAGTTCAGGGGTTCATGTGCAGATCATGCAGAATTGTTACATAGATATACACATGCTATGGTGGTTTGCTGCATCCAACCCCCGGACATCTACATTAGGTATTTCTCCTAATGTTATCCTTCCCCAGTCCCCTATCCCCTGCCATCCCTCCCCTACCCGCCCCCCCGACAACAGGCCCCGGTGTGTGATGTTCCTCTCCCTGTGTCCATGTGTTCTCATTGTTCAACAGCGACTTATGAGTGAGAACATGTGGGGTTTGCTATTTTGTTCTTGTGTCAGTTTGCTGAGAATGATGGTTTCCAGCTTCATCCATGTCCCTGGAAAGGCCATAAATTCATCTTTTTTTATGGCTGCATAGTATTCCATGGTGTGTATGTGCCACATTTTCTTTATCAGCTCTATCATTGATGGGCAACTGGGTTGGTTCCAAGCCTTTGCTATTGTAAACAATGCCGCGATGAACATACATGTACATGTGTCTGTATAATAGAACAATTTATAATCCTTTGGGTATATACCCAGTAATGGGATTGCTGGGTCAAATGGTATTTCTAGTTTTAGATCCTTGAGGAATCGCCACACTGTCTTCCACAATGGTTGAACTAATTTACACTCCCACCAACAGTGTAAAAGTGTTTCTGTTTCTCCACATCCTCTCCAGCATCTGTTGTCTCCAGATTTTTTAATGATCACCATTCTAACTGGTGTGAGATGGTATCTCAATGTGGTTTTGATCTGCATTTCTCTAATGGCCAGTGATGATAACTTTTTTTCATATGTTTGTTGGCTGCATAAATGTCTTCTTTTGAGAAGTGTCTGTTCATATCTTTGCCCACTTTTTGTAGGGGTTGTTTGTTTTTTTCTTGTAAATTTGTTTAAGTTCTTTGTAGATTCTGGTATTAGCCCTTTGTCAGATGGGTAGATTGCAAAGATTTTTCCCATACTGTTGGTTTCCGGTTCATTCTAATGATAGTTTCTTTTGCTGTGCAGAAGCTCTTAAGTTTAATTAGATCTCATTTGGCTATTTTGGCTTTTTTTTGCCATTGCTTTTGGTGTTTTAGTCATGAAGTCCTTGCCTATGCCTATGCTCTGAATGGTATTGCCTAGGTTTTCTTCTAGGGTTTTTATGATGTTAGGTCTTATATTTAAATCTTTTAATCTATCTGGAGTTAATTTTTGTATAAGGTGTAAGGAAGGGATTCAGTTTCAGCTTTCTGCATATGGCTAGCCGGTTTTCCCAACACCATTTATTAAATAGGGAATCCTTTCCCCATTGCTTGTTTTTGTCAGGTTTGTCAAAAGATCTGATGGTTGTAGGTGTGTGGCGTTACTTCTAAGGCCTCTGTTCTGTTCCATTGGTCTATATCTCTGTTTTGGTGCCATTACCATGCTGTTTGGTTACCATCACCTTATAGTATAGTTTGAAGCCAGGTAGCGTGATTTCTCCAGCATCGTGGGGGGTTTTTTGTTTGTTTGTTTGTTTTGTTGTTGTTGTTGTTTTGCTTAGGATTGCCTTGGCTATGTGGACTCCTTTTGGTTCCATATGAAGTTTAAGGTGGTTTTTTCCGGTTTTGTGAAGAAGGTCAAAGGTCAATGGTAGCTTGATGGGGATAGCATTGAATCTATAAATTACTTTGGGCAGTATGGCCATTTTCAAGATATTGATTCTTCCCAACCATGAGCATGGACTGTTTCTCCATCCATTTGTGTCCTCTCTTATTTCCTTGAGCAGTGGTTTGTAGTTCTCCTTGAAGAGGTCCTTCACATCCTTTGTTAGTTATATTCCTAGGTATTTTATTCTCTTTGCAGCAATTGTGAATGGGAGTTTGCTCATGATTTGGCCCTCTGTCTGTTATTGGTGTACAGGAATGCTTGTGATTTTTGCACATTGATTTTGTATCCTGAGGCTTTGCTGAAGTTGCTTATCATCTTAAGGAGATTTGGGGCTGCGATGATTGAGTTTTCTAAATATGCAACTATGTTATTTGCAAATAGAAACAATTTGACTTCCTCTTTTCCCAAATGAATACTCTTTATTTCTTTTTCTTGCCTGATTGCCCTGGCCAGAACTTCCAACACTATGTTGAATAGGAGTCATGAGAGAAGACACCCTTGTCTTGTGCCAGTTTTCAAAGAAATTCTTCTAGTTTTTGCCCTTTCAGTATGATATTGGCTGTAGGTTTGTCATAAATAGCTTTTATTATTTTGAGATACATTCCATCAATACCTAGTTTATTGAGAGTTTTTATCATAAAGTGCTGTTGAATTTTGTTGAAAGACTTCTCTGCATCTATTGAGATAATCATGTGATTTTTGTCTTTGTTTCTGTTTATGTGACGGATTATATTTATAGATTTGTGTATGGGATGATTCCGACTTGATCGTGTTGGAGAAGCTTTTTGATGTGCTGTTGGATTTGGTTTGCCAGTACTTTATTGAAGATTTTCACATCAATGTTTATCATGGATATTGGCCTGAAATAGATAGACTGCAAGCCAGACTAATAAAAAAAAGAAAAGAGAGAATAATTAAATAGATGCAATAAAAAATGAGAAAGGGGATATCACCACCAATTTCACAGAAATACAAACTACCATCAGAGATTACTGCAAACACCTCCATGCACATAAACCAGTACGTCTAGAAGAAATGGATCAATTCCTGGACACATACCCCCTCCCAAGACTAAACCAGGAAGAAGTTGAATCCCTGAATAGACCAATAACAAGGTCTGAAGTTGAGGCAGCAAATAGCCTACCAACCAAAAAAAAAAAAGTCCTGGACCAGATGGGTTCACAGCTGAATTCTATCAAGAGTACAAACAGGAGCTGGTGCCATTCCTTCTGAAACTATTCCAAACAATACAAAAAGAGGGAACCCTCCCTAACTCATTTTATGAGACCAGCATCATCCTGATACCAAAACCTGGCAGAGACACAACTAAAAAAGAAACTGTCAGGTCAATGCCCTGCTTTAGTAACAAAGAAGAAGATACCATGAAAGCTCAGTGATGCTCAAAACCCTCAGAACTATGCTGAATTGTCATCATTTCTCCTGTATACCCAAGCATACACTAAACATTAATCTCTACCAGGAAGTGTGACAGTTGTATTTCTAGTGATATACAAAAAGTTTCTCTGCCATCATGAGAGAGAAGAAAATGAACTTGGTGTCAAATATATCCAAAGGAATATCTGATACCCCAGGGACAACAAAAATATGAACTATTTCAGAAATGTATAACAGAATGGTAGGTAAGGAATCTGCCATCATTGGACAGCTCAAACTGAAATTATGAGCTTAGCAGCCAAGAAGGAAATAAAAAAGAATTCGTTAAGATTTCTAATAGTCATAATTTAAATAGTCATATCACCTTTATATAAAGGAAAAAGTATATATTCAAGTTAGGAGAGCAGAGGTTGAATTTAAACTCTGATGCTTACTACATGCTTGCCCCTGGAAGAGTCATTTAATAACAGCAATTGTTAGTGAGAACTTTATATGTTTTAGGCACTACACCTAATGATTGTATATATTAATATATGAAGTTATCAACCCTCAAGATAACCCGACAAGTAAATATTTAAAGCCAAGCATCCAATCATCAAATGAAAAGTGAATGATATAAATAATCCCATTAAAAGTCAGAGATTGTTAGTTGGGGATTTTTTTTAATCTAATCTAGTTGGATAAGAAAAATGTGGCACATATACACCATGGAATACTATGCAGCCATAAATAAAAATAAGATCATATCCTTTGCAGGGACATGGATGAAGCTGGAAGCCATCATTTTCAGCAAACTAACACAGGAACAGAAAACCAAACACCACATGTTCTTGCTTGTGAGAGTTGAACAATGAGAACACATGGACACAGGGAGGGGAACATCACATACTGGGGTCTGTCGGGGGTTGAGGGGTAAGGGGAATCCATACATTACCAATAGCAGAATTGAGAAATGAGACATCAATGCAGAGCCTACAAATATTAAAATAATAATAAAGAATATTATGAGCAGTTTTATGATAATGAATCCAACACTTGATAAAATAGATAAATGATGTATAGACATCATTTATGTCTATACATAATTGTATAGTATTGTCTATACATAATTGTATTGTCTTGGTATGTATAAACAAGTCACTTAAAAAATAGATAACAAGACATAACATCTATAATCTCAAAGAAAACAAAAACAAAAGAAAATCAATTTACTTTAAATTACAGTTAAAATTCTTCTCATAAAGAAAATTCTAGGGCTAGGTTTTACTAACTAATTCAAACAAACACTTAAGAAGAAATTATACTAATCCTGCACAAACTGTTTTAGAAAAGAGGCAGAACAACATCCTGATTGGATACAAGGCCAGCATTGCCCTGATACCAAAACCAGACACAAACATTGCATAAAAGGTACCGCAAGCTAACATCTCTTGTGAGCATAGATACAAAATCCTTAACAAATTATTAGCAAATCAGGTCCAGTAATATATAAAAGGTAATATATATCATGGCCAAATGTGGTTTACATTAAAAATTCTGGATTGGCTTGACATTCAAAAAGCAATCAATCCAATTCATTGTATTAGCAAACTAAAAAATTACTTGATAATGTCAATAGACACAGTTAAACAAAATTTTATAAAAATTCAGCACTCATCTGTGATTTAAAAACTGTACATTGCAAATAGAAGAGAATTCCCTCGACCCAATAAATGACATTCAAAAAAGCTGTATTCTATTTAATCGTCCTAATCGAGTGACTGATTTTCTTTCCCTGAAAATAAAGAACAAGACAAAAATGTTCTCACCACTTTTACTCAGCATCATAATGAATGACCAGTGCAATAAGGCAAGGAAAGAACTGAAACACATATATACTGGAAAAGAAGAAGTAAAACAATCTTTACTCAGAGACAACTTGATGATCTATCTAGTAAACTCAAAGAATCTATGAAAAATCTACTAGACCCCAAAACCTAAAATGTAATTTAAAAAAAATAATAATAATAAATTTAAAAAACTTCTACTAGAACCAATAATTGACTTTGGAACACTCACAGGATACAAGGTCTTGATCTAAAAATCATTTTATTCTTAAATACTAGCAATGGAAAACTAGAAAACTTTCAAGCAATACCTTTCATAAAATTATTAAATATCTAGTTTGAAATTAAACAAAGATATGCAAGACTATACATGGAAAACTGCAACGTATTGCTGAGAAAAATTCTAAAAGATCTATATAAATGGAGAAATACACTCAATTTTGTTAAGAGGGAAATTCCTTCCAAATTTATCTATATATTCAATGTAATTCCCATCAAAATTCTAGCAGCTTTTTTTTTTGTAGAAATTGGCAAACTAATCCTTAAATGTACATGAAAATGCAAAGGTCCCCGAGAATAGCCAAACTAATTTTGTAAAGATAGAACATAGTTGAAGGACTTACACTACCTAATACTCACCAGAAAGCCATATTGTCATTAAAAAATGTGATATAGGCATAATTATTATGCAAGAGAACAGAATGTAAAGTGTAAAACTCGACCCACACAAATAAGGTCAACTGCTCTTCAACAAAGGTGCCAAGGCATCTCAATGGGGAAATAAACTTTTAACAAATTATACTGGAAGAGTTAGATATCCACATGCAGAGACAGAGAGAAACATTAACTCTTATCTCACACATCAGACATGAAAACTTATTCAAAATGGATTATAGACTTAAAGATAAGGGGTAAAACTATAAAATTTTTACTAAAAACATAAGATAAAATCGTAATAATCTCAGATTAAACATTTATTTTTAAAATAAAATGCAAAGCAGTATGAAAGAAAAAGTGGTAAATGGGATTTCTTCAAAATTAAAATATTTTGCTCTGCAAGAAACACTGTTGGGAAAATAAAGAGATAACCTACAAAATATGTAAATACATAAGAATATATAAACACAATTCAATGCTAAGAACACAATTCATTTTATAATGGGCAAAAGATGTGGATATTTCACCAAAATAATATGCAGATGCCAAATAACCATATGAAAACAGTGCTCTAAATTATTATTGATTGAGAATGGAAATTTAAAAACTAAAGTAAGACACCAATATACATAGAGTAGAATGGCTAAAATTTAAAAATACAGCTGACTCTTGAACAATACAGGTTTGAATTGCACAGATCCGTTTATATGTGGATTTTTTTCAAATAAATATGGTTTAAAAATACGGTGTTTGTGGGGTACAAAGCTTGTGTATACGGGAGGCTGAATGTTTGTATCTGTAGGTTCCACGGGGCCCACCGCCGGATTTGGGCAAGTATGAATTTTGGAATACACAGGGTTCCTGGAGCCAGTCCCTGGTGGATACCAAGGAACAATTGCAACACCAAGTGTTTGTGCTGGTGGAAATCCAAAATGGTGCAACTACGTTGGAAAAAAGTTGGCAGTTTCACGTCAAGTTAAAAATAAACTTTTCCATATGTCTGTCTGAGCAATTCCAATCCTAAGTATTTACCCAAGTGAAATAACAGTTTGTGTCCAAAGAACACTTGTACAATATATGAATT
The DNA here is from genome assembly GCF_001604975.1 of Cebus imitator. NCBI lineage: Eukaryota > Metazoa > Chordata > Mammalia > Primates > Cebidae > Cebus > Cebus imitator. Next base: position 1,030,476 of record NW_016107407.1, read on the forward strand.
TTCAAAGTAGCTTTTTTACTCACGATGGTCAAAAACTAAAAACAATCCAAATTTTTACCAAACGGGAGATGGATTAACAGGTTTTTAAATATCCATACAATACAATACTACTCAGAATTTAAAATGAAGATGAAACTACTAAATAAATGCAACAGCATTGACTCTCAAAAGCATTATGGTAAGTGAAGGAAGGCAAACACAGAAGACCTCATACTATATGATTCTCTCTTTGTAAAATTCTAGAACAGACAAAACTATTATCAATGGCATATCAATGGTTTCAAGGGGTCAGGGCTTGCAGGGAGAGAATTAACTGCAAAAGGGCATAAAAGAACTTTCTGAGGTATCTGAAATGTTCTAGATCATCATTGTGGTGGTGATTACATTGCACTAAATATTTTTCAAAAGCATCTATTTATACAGTTACAAGAGGTGAATTTTTATGAGTTAAGATATACAAATTATATCTCAATAAACCTGGACCCCCAAAAATGCTGTGATTCTAATTGATTATTATGAGTAGTTTTTTTGTCGTCAATACTTTGCATTGGTTTTCAAACTGTCTACCATATATATATGAATTACTTTATAATCAGTAAAACAAAAGAAACCATTGTCTTAGTAGTTTAAGTAAGAGAAAGGATAAAGTAAAAAAATTAAGGTGAGTCACAGAGACACACACTATGTATGCGTGAAGAATTGAGAATGAAACTTCTTTCCCTGGAGAAAGAAACAGCAAACAAAGCAAGGATGAATTTGGAGAAATGAATAAGGTCTGAAGACTGAAGCTTTCATTGCGACCTCTGTTAATCTCTGAAGCTCTGAAATCTATGTTTAAGTAGGCCACAACTTCTCCAAAAACATGAAATAATGCTAGGATCGCTAAGAAGAATATGAGGCTAGGTCAGGCATTTTTAAAATAGCTAGGAGTCCTTAACGAGAACACCCTCAGGTGGCTGCAAGTCGTTTGATTAAAGTCATTTTATGCTAACCAAAGTTTCAGTTCACCGGAAATATATAAGAAGCCTAAACTTCTATACACGCAATAACATTTGACAATATGTAAAGCAAAAATTATCAGAATATGGAGAAATCCTCTATCACACAAGAAGTTTCAGGATATCCCTCTTAGGATCTGATAAATCAAGCAAGAAAAAAAAAAACAGAAAACTTATAGAACAACACAACATAAGTAACAACAGAATAAGTTTGAGCTTATGTGCATGCATGCTCAATAAATAAAGAATATACATTATTTTCAAGCACCCATGAAACATTTATGAAAGTTGACTCTAATAAACCATAATGAAGTCTCAATAAATGTCAAAGAATTTGTATCATACATGTCACATTTTCTGTCTCCCTGGAACAAAATTAGTATAAAAAATTATAAAAAATATAACATTAAAATGTACATATACACACACATACATATTTAGAAATTCTAAAACACAACAGAATATCTCTTGGGTCAAATAAATAAAAATATAAATACTTAAAGCTGAATGATGATAAAAATACTGTTTATCAAAGCTGTGAGATGCATTTAAAATTATATTTTAATTTTACAAAATTTAATGAAAAGAAATCGTTCTACCAAAGAGATACCTGCACTGACGTGTTTATCACAGCCCTATTCACAATAGCAGAGATATAGAATCAACCCAGGTACCTACCAATGGTGATTGCATAAAGAAAATGTGGTACCCATACACCATGGAATACTATGCAGCCATAAAATAGAATGAAATCCTCTCCTTTGCAGAAACATGGATGCAGCTGGAAGCAATTATCCCAAGCAAGATAACACAGAAACAGAAAAACGAATATCAAGTATTTTCACCTATAAGTAGGAGCTAAATCTTGGGTACACACAGACATTAAGATAAGGGCAAAAAACACTGGGGAATACAAGAATGGGGCATAGGAAAGAATGGCAAGGGCTGAAGAACTTTCTACTGGGTACTAGGCTCATTACTTGGGTGATGGATTCAATAGAAGCAGCCCAAACCTCAGCGTCATGCAATATGCCCTTGCAACAAACCCGCACATACAACCCCTGAGTCTAAAACTTCAATGAAAATTTTAAAACGATAAAATGATACCTGGAGGGTTATAGCCTTACACACATATATTTGAAAAGGACTGAAAATAATCTAAGCATATCACTTAAAAATTTAGGGGAAGAAAAGGACTGTTGGAATACATCCAAAGAAAGTAGAAGAAAGAGAAGCATAAGGGGGAGAAATTAATGTCATAGAAGAGGAGTTTTTTTGGTAATTATTTTTTATTATTCTTTAAGTTCTAGGGTACATGTGCAGAGCATGCAGGTTTGTTACACAGGTATACACGTGCCATTGTGGTTTGCTGCATCCATTGCCCCATCATCTACATTAGGTATTTCTCCTAATGCTATCCCTCCCATAACACCCTAACCCCCTGCTACCCTACCCTAGCCCCCCCAAACCCCCGACATGCCCCAGTGTGTGATATGTGTATCCATGTGTTCTCATTGTTCAACACCCACTTATGAGTGAGAACATGCGGTGTTTGATTTTCTGTTCTTTTGTCAGCTTGCTGAGAATGATGGTTTCCTGCTTCATCCATGTCCCTGCAAAGGACATGAACTCATCCTTTTTTAGGGCTGCATAGTATTCCATGATGTATATGTGCCACGTGTTCTTTATCCAGTCTGTCATTGATGCATACATTTTTAATGGCCAAAAGTTGGTTTGGAAAGTTTTCAACTTTGGCAAGATATATTGAGAAAACTTAACAGGAAGGGGCAAATGAACAACATTGGAAGTGAAAGGGGGATACTGGTTACCTTTGGAGAAAGAAAAAATACAGAAATGGAGACATTCAGCAAGAGAGTTGGAGAAGCAGGGAGGAGAAAAAAGAGGAGATGGTAAGAGGAGGGAGAGTCAAAGAGGGAGAGGAACTGAGAAAAAGGGAATAGCAACACAGGGGAAGAGAAAGACAGAGACACAGACAGAGCCCCGGAAACCTAGGGCAAGGGAGATGCTGAGTGACAGTGGCTAAGAAACAGCCTTAGTGGTGCTTTCTGTTTTCAAGGTTGATCTGGTGCAAGAAGGAAATTGTAATTGGGCTTCTAATGAATACTATGCAGCCGTCAAAAATGATGAGTTTGTGTCCTTTGTAGGGGCATGGATAAACCTGGAAACCATCACTCTCAGCAAACTGACAGAAGAGCAGAAAATCAAACACCACGTGTTCTCACTCATAGGTGGGTGTTGAACAATGAGAACACATGGACACAGGGAGGGGAGCACTACACACTGGGGTCAGTTGGGGGGAAATAGGGGAGGGACGGTGGGGGGTGGGGAGTTGGGGAGAGATAGCAAGGGGAGAGATGCCAGATGTAGGTGATGGGGAGGAAGGCAGCAAATCACACTGCCACGTGTGTACCTATGCAACAATCTTGCATGTTCTTCACATGTACCCCAAAACCTAAAATGCAATTTAAAAAATAGACTACAGTTCTTATTTTCTGCATTTCTCATCTTATATGGAAATCTACATTCATCTTCTCTTTCTTGAGAATAATTCTCAAAGCATAGTATTGGGACCCACAGGGACAGCTAGATCTTTCTAAGGAGTCAACAAAGTCGAAACCATTTTTGTAATCATCCTAAGGCATTATTTGCCTTGTCTCACTCACCTTCATCCTCTCACCAGGGTACAGAGGAGTTTTTCAGAAGCTCCACTGTGTGTGACGATATCATTTCTCCTTTGACTAAGGGAAGGTGTGCTTGTGAGCTCTTATCCTTCACATGTTTCCCTGTGTTAATTTGTACTATGTTAAATATAGATGACTACGACCCACATACACACAAGCTCAGGTAGCTCACCTGACCAGACGGGTCCCCTGGTGTCTGAGCAGCACTTCTTCCTTTGTGTTCATCATTGTAGAAGCGCCCTAAGGCCCTGCAGTGGCTCTTTTCGCAGATTCAGCTCCACTCTATTCTTCCCAAACCCACACTCTCTCTGCTGCACAATGCCTAGGTCCTGCTCCACACACAGGAGGACTCTGATATGTCATTGACTCAACAAAATTACACCCCATGAGCAGGTGAGATGCGCTGACCACAGTGAAGGGATAGAACCCAGATCTCCACAGGAGCTTTCTTCCAAACTCTCCTGTGAAGTTCTTGAACTTGAAATCATTTCATTTTGCCAAAGCTCCGTTTTATCGCTTCCTGAGTCCAGGTGCTTCTGCTGGGGGGTTGTCGATCACAGACCCGTCCTGACACCTCATTGTCAACTCCAGTGCCTTTGCCAGTCAGAGCAACAGTCCTCTTAGTGGGTTCTTCCCCCGGTCCCTAGGCAGTTGCCACATTACACTGCTGCCTAACCCATCGACCCCTGAAACTCTACATCCATGCAAGAAGCCTAATTGGTTAGATTCATGGAGAATAGCCACGCTTTTTCTAAAACCCCAGCCAATGTATTGACCTGACCTAACTCCTACTCCCACAGAGAAGAAGAGAGGGAAGGAGAGGGAGGGAAGGAAGGAGCAAGGGAAGGAGAGAAGGAGAAAAAAAGAAATTAATGAGAGTGGAGGTAGTGTTAAGGGAGGGGAGGAGAAGAGAGAGATCCTTTCTACTGTATGTGTATTGGTGTATGCACATTGCACAGCGCCCTGTGTCTGCTCACACCTCAAGCATCTTTGGGATAGATTCTCACAGTTAACAACCAATGAATGGAAATCATCAGTCAGTACATCATTAAATGGATCTGTATTTACACACTCTATTCTCTACCCATTGCTTTGTTTGCTTAATTATCCTCATTAGGAATTATTAGCAAATCAAAACAATTTACAAAGGAGCAATTAGGCTGGTAACTACAGCATCAGCGCAAACAAGGAGTCCCCCGGGTCCAGATAGAGACTTCTGTTAAATCAATCATTCCGCCGCAAATAGAAACGACGATTGCTTGTTACTCAATTGTTCGTTACTTGTTCTGGGTCCTTAAGTAAGGTGTGTGTTCGTTTACTTGAGTGTAACCATATCAGACTGAGTTTTGGTTCCTACCCTTCTGGAAAAGGAGGTACAGTGGCTTGATCTGTGGTGAATAGGGCTTGGATTAGAACTCCAGGAAACCCTAGCCCATCAAAAGCAGAATCTTCGTCTTGTAAATCATCATGACTTCTAAAATACTGCACGAGTCATGGAGAGATTTAGCGAAACTGTAGATCAATGCAATCGAGTTCATTTTTGGACAATTATTTGAATGGTAACCTATTGATGTATTAGATTAACTTGCAAGTGATAAAGACAGGCTAACAGTAGGATCCATCAGCACTAGAGCAGGCAGTGTGTGAGTTCTTTAGTCCTGGAACCCCTGAGGGATAATGTGTAAGGCATCAGATGCTGAGTCAAGGGGGCTCCTGGAACTAGAAACATGTCCCTCCCAAAGAAAGGAAAATAAGCTTCTCGTACCTAGTTTATCAAGAGCCCCACCCCTCACTATTCTAGTGTCTTAGGGAAATAGAATGTACCCAGAGTCCCTGCCACCAGAAAGGGTGTACACACATCGTCATTGAACAAGGAAACAGTTATGATTCAACGCGACGTGTAGTAAGACAACAGCTACTATCATTGAGAAAGGAGACATTTGGGGACTAGAATTAAAGGGAAAGTTGATTTCAAAACCTGCTGCTTGATCAAGATCTGAACAGGTGAGAACAGAATGGGTAGGACCAAGAAACCAGAGAACCCCCAGTGACAGGATTTTTGCAGAACACCTGTAGGCCACCATCTGACTTGCTGGTGGGTTGGAGGCGGGGGATCAGGGAAGAATAAACAAAGTTGTCAAGTGCATCGTGCCAGATGCACGGGAGATGTAAGAAAGCATGAAATGCTCAAGAAATGACAAGCATTTCAATACAGCGGAACCTCAGAACTTGGGAAGAAAACACTGGAGCAGTGTGCAATGAAGCTGGAAAAGTAGCCTTGGAGAGTAGCCTCAAAGCATCAATCCTGCAGGTCCGTGAGTGTTGTGCTCAGATATTTCCTGTGCTGAAGCTTCCACAAAGACAGAGCTTGCTTCAGGAAAACTCACAGGAGGCAACACAAACAGCACGTCAGCTTAGACCTCGCCTCTTCCAGAAGAGGCCTCCTTGCCCCTGAGCCCTCATTATGCCTCTATGGCACCATGATGACAAATGAAGTAAAGAAAAATATAGTGTCAGAGCACAGCATACAGACAGCCTGTAGATTCGGTGCGTGGGAAATCAGCCGTGGGTGGGAAATCAGCCATGGGTGGACCTAGCATCACATAGACAGATTCAGGTACATGAACACAATGCTCATTTCAGAAAGGCAAAACCGGTCCCTGAGGAAGGAGAGGTATTGAGTACAGGTCAAGAGAATAAAGTAGGGTTTTGGCTTCTGCATTAGGATACAAGGGGGGTTGCAGGGCAAAAGCCCAGCTCTCAGGCAAGAACAAGGGCTGGAGTGCAGTGTCAGAGCAGGCAGAGAAGCCAGGAGTGTTGATAAGTCAATGAGTTAATGAATTACCAAGAGATGGCCCTGATATGCCTTGAATGTTTGTATTCTCCAGATCGCATGTTGAGATGTAATCCCCAGTGGGAGGCAGGGCCTGGGAGGAGGTGCTTGAGCCATGCGGGTGGATCCCTTGGGTATGGTGTGGTTTCCTCCTCACTGTAATGAGTGAGTTATTGCTCTGAGTTCACGCAAGATCTGGTTTTTTAAAAGAGTGTGGCACCTCCTGCCTCTCTGTCTTGCTCCTGCTCTCACCATGTGACATACCAACTCCTCCTTTGCCTTCTGCCATGACTGGAAGCCTCCTGAGGCCTCCCCATAAGCAGATGCTGGAGCCATGCTTCCTGCACAGCCTGCAGAACCATGAGCCAAATAAACCTCTTTTCCTTGTAAATTACCCAGCCTCTGATATTCCTTCATAGCAATGCAAAAATGGGCTAGCACAGTCCCCAAGAGTCTATGACGAGGGCAAACTCACAACACTTCCTGTTGTCTGAGAGGGCTGGCGTACCCTGAACCCCCTGAACCCCTCAGTATGTAATGTGCTGCTTGGGGCATGAGTGGAAAACAGGCTATCAGCATGGGGAGGAAAACAAGAGCTCCCTGTAGAGGAAGACTAGCAGATAACGGAGGTAAAAAAGACAGACTCATCTTTGCAAAATCCATCGCATGGCCGTTTTTGGGTACATTGGTTTTTTTCTCTTATTTTGGAGCTTGAGGCCTGCTGTGGAGCTTACATGTTGTGATATTCCAGCACACTATGAGAAGACAAACTTTTTCTCTTACCAGTGGGATTTATCAGGGCTGAATCTTTTACTAGAAGCCAACAAAAATTTTCAGCGTAGTCAGGAGCAGTATAATGAACCTCTGTTCGTGAATAGAGGCATTTTTCACCTGCTGAGACCATTAGTCATTATCCAGGTTCTCACTGTGATGCACATGATAGAGAAGCCAGTCCACCGAAAATAAGATAAATTGATAATTCCAAGTTTGCAGGGTGAGTGAGTCTCCCCCATCAAGTCTCTTTCCCTTTTTATATTTTTAGGTTAAATGAACAGGTGTTATCACTGCCATCTATGTATTTGTATGTAACAGCTTTATAAATTATATTCTCTCTCCCAGGAGCAAGCCAGCAAGGACTGTGGGGGAATGAGTGCTGTCTGAGTAGTTTAGTGGCTGTTTGGGGTTCGCAGGGCCACTCATGCCTTTCCCTCACAGAGCATAGACATGAACAGGAGATAAACTCCAGTGTTTATCAGTCCTGCAAAAATCCACAACTCCAGCTACAGGAATCTCTGCCAAATCCCAACCGGGAAAACATAGCTTAGGACTGGTCATCCCTAGATCTTCTTTTTTTTTTTTAATCAGCCTGCTTGGTGAGGTCTACAAAGATAGGACAAAGACCTAGAAGACTCCAAAGAGGCTGGCCCAACCAACTGCGGGGTGTGGAATCCAGGCCCGCCTCACACGCCCAGGGGGTGGAGGGATGGATTCGTCCATTTCCGCATTGCTATGAAGGAATCCCTGAGGCTGGGTAATTTACCAAGAAAAGAGGTTGAACTGGCTCATGGTTCTGCAGGCTGTACAAGGATGGTTTCGGCATCTGCTTCCGGTGAGGAAGTTTATACCACATAATAAAACAGAAGCAGTGTTCTCAATAGTCAATATTTACCAATATGTAGTTTAAAAGTCCAGATGCAGCGTAAAATGTGTCCACTTTCAGAAACTCACACAGAACTATGTACCAGATAATCGATCTTTTTTTTTTAATGTTTTATTTTTATTTTTTCCATAGATACCAAGACGGTCAGCTCACCTTCATCCTCCTTGTTAACACAGGGGGAAGAATTACAGGCTCTTGCTTATATCCAGTCTCTTGGATCTGAGCATTGTCTTTTTAAATGTGCTGGAGGGAATATTCAGAGATGGTAAGACTCCTGTGCTCCAAGGACAATATATTTTTAAAGGTTTTTCTTACCGTTAGTTTTAGATTCTGAACTCTTTATATATCAAAAATTCCTGGATTCTATTTTCTTTTGAAAACGTCGTAAATTACGTTAATGTTCCATGGAGAAGTGTCCCCAAATAGATATCAATGCTGTGGCCCCTAAAATCATACCTTACCCTGGACCAGTGATTTTTAACCATAGTTTTATGATGATCCCCTCAAGGAGCCTTTCTAGCGATTTCTTTTTTCCTAAGTGCAACCTCACCCAATCCAGAACACTCGAATGCTGTAGCAGCGCTGTGTGCTGTGACCCCCTATGCACCACTGAGTATCTGAGATTCTTTTTTGCCCCATCCTCAAGAAGCAGTTGTTGCCCCTTGGGGGTGATAAGTCGCCCCGGCTGAGATGCATGCTGTTGTAAGGCTGCCTCACACTGGTCATCATGGAATATTTTCATAAAAGAGAGGATCCATTTCCAGATTTCTTTCTGCAGAAAGAGAACCTGTGATTATGCCTTACTCCCCACTTTGTACAGTCAACTGCCTAGAGAAGTTCAGAGATAACGTCCACCATGTTAATTTCCCCAGGACCAGGGCAACAGTGAAGGGGAATATGGAGCCTCTTCTCTGCTCACTCTCCTGAATTTCGTGTCACTTCTGAAAACGTCATATAATTAGGGCCTCAGAGGCTGTGGCTCCCCCCAAAGCTGGATATAAAACTCGTGGAAAAGGTTGGCCTAAGGCTAGACCACTAGTTCTGGACCTAACCCAGAACCCCAACTCACAAATATAAACCTAAGAGGGCAAAGCATATTCGGAGGCTGACAGAAACATGCATTAAATATTCCATCTCAGTCGAAGACATTGGTGTTGGCCCAGCACAGAGATTCCAATATGGAAACTGCTCAGGGAAATGAAGCTGTTCGTGCCTTTCCTGACCCATACCAACTCACCGTTCCCATGCCACCCACACATTTAATCTCCTCTTTGTTTTCCTGAAAACATGACAACCATGTGATTTCCACTATTAAAGTTAAGATTTTTCACCTTTGGTGATGATGGCTTCAGTTAGGGGTGAGCCACTTCCTGTCCTGAGATCACTGTGGATTCTCCCATGCCCAGAGTTCCAGAAACAACCAAGCTAGAGACATGGAGAATGACTTACCCACTTACTTCCAGTAGATTAAGGCCTCTACCTCCTTCCCAGGAGATCTGGGAACTATACCACCACTGAGTTTATATTATAACATAAAATAAATTAAATCACACATTCCAAAGGTAGGAAAAGTATAAGAAAAAGATGTGTCAGAAAAACCAACCTCTACATAAATAGTATCGCCAACAAAAAGAGAATTCGATTTTATCTGCAACAACAATCAACGGTGTCAAGAAGAGTCGCATTTTACATTTCACGTCCACGTATCTCACCTCATAGCTAGACTTCAAAGCTCTACAATGTCATTCTAGCATTTGCAATTGCCTATCAAAGTCAACCCAAAAGAAGTCATACCTTTCCAGCAGGTATCTACCTAACCTGTGTCCCCTTTTTTTCTGCCCCACGATGCTGTCTTCAAAGTTCTAAAATCAAAACCAACCAACCCATACACCCACAACCATTCCGTCCTGTCCTTTGCTGTGATTCTTTCAGCCTCTTCCACTCCTACAGAGCCTTGCCCAATCATCTTAAATATTAACTGGTACAAACTAATTGAGTATCCAGAAGAACCAGAGAGTCTGACTCCTTGAGACTCTTATGTATTTCGTTCATCAAGGGTTAATGGAAATATCTTGGAAGAAGAAGAACTGAGTGAAATTCCCACTATGGTAGAACTTCATTATTAGATATTAATGCTCTACAGACCCAGTGTGAATTGACTGATTTTATGATTTAGCAATTATAATGAGAACACTCAAAACTATATCCCAAGAGTTACCCTACTTCGCTGAGTACGGTTAGATGATGTAGTTGAGTTTTAATTGCAGTGAATTTGGCATAGAGCAGTATATTTGTTAGACATGAAATTTCACTTATGGACAAATTGCCTCTGTAATAGGATCCTGCCTTCCTCATTCAGAATATCCCTCCTTTCTCTTCCAGCCTTTGCTGACCCTCTGTTGCAGGGGATCCCAATTAGACTGGGAAAGCTACTAAAATGAGCAAAAGGGTCAGAGGAAATGAGGGAGAGGTGAGACAAAAAGGGAATGAGAATAAAAGAGAGGGGAGACGAGAGAGCACTTCCCATACTTCACCCAGGGGGGATCTTTTGCCAGACATTGAATTTCACTGCAAGTCGCTTTAGCAAATATGGGTCCTTTTCACATGTTCCTAGAGGGATTTCATCTGGAACTTTGAAATATGTTGCTAGTGCTGAATTCCACAGCTTTGCTACAAACAGGAATCTGATACTTATGATTAACACTCTTACAGAAGCTCCAGGCCAGACTGTCAGTGATCACAAGCACAGAAAAAACAGTCGGCAGAGCTGCAAGGGGCCATGTTGCACCAGTGCGCCCTTAAACGCCTCCCCGTCTAGGCCACACATGCTGCTAATTGTCTTGGTCTGGCTATCTTTTTAGAGGTGCATTGCTTTTCTTCCCTAAATTAGAAGTTTCTTGAAGGCAGGAA
>NW_016107407.1:1042868-1084311 GCF_001604975.1 Cebus imitator
AGGAAGAAGGGAGGGAGGGAGGAAGGAAGGAAGAAGGGAGGGAGGAAGGAAGGAAGGAAGGGAGGGAGGAAGGAAGGAAGGAAGTAGGGAGGGAGGGAGGAAGGAAGGAAGGAAGGAAGGGAGGGAGGAAGGAAAGAAGCAGGAAGAAAAGGAGGGAAGGAAGGAAGGACGGAAGGGAAAATAGTTTAAGGCTGTTTCTCTTTAACCTCACCACCTACTTCTTGACAATCTGCCCCAACCCAGCACCAAGGAGTTGAACTTTTCCTTTGGGCCATTATGGCGGGGGACAGAGATGTCTAAGCACAGGCTGAGGACTAAGGAAGAAAAACCTTCCATCCCGCCCCTTTCGCTGAATTAATGCTGACAGGAAATCGCCTTACCATCCTGTTTGGATATTCCCTATTTATAAAAGTCAGAGAAGAAAGCGCACAGGTCTGAAAGTGTTTGGCCTTCCCCAGATCACTAACGAAAGTCCTGGAAAAGTATTCGCCCGAATGGACTCCCGTCTAGCTTAAAGACAGTGCCCTGCCTCAAACACCGCTGTCTGTTTATCTCTGCTTGTTTCCAGACTTGAATACCTGGGAGACTTCCATCCTGGCTTCAGGTTGCAAACGTGTCAATGGCTGATTTAAGACTTTAAAGGAGGCAGAATCCCGACAGTTGCACAAATGCAGATCTAGCTGGAGACTCTCTCCTGAGGCTTCCAGTGATGTTCACTCAGGGTTCTGGGAAGGCTTGGGCCAGTGCTGGAGGCAGATTAGAAAAAAAAAATCTGAGAATTGAAAAACCTGTTGTTGTAGGTGGTATGTTTCCACATATCTTTAAAAGCATGGATATGTGAAAAGACCCTCTCTACAAGCTACTAGGCTCTGGGAGGAGTGATCCTATTCCCTTCCTTTACATATGTCAAGGAAAACATATGTATGTATATCTTTCAATAATGCACAATGGGAAAATAGGTTTTCTTCTGTTTGCAAAGGAAGGGTAAAAAATAAACCAAAGTGAAAAACCTGGCACTCTGTTTTTTCACTGAAGCCAGGCTACGTGGATCACAGGGATGTCCCCAGGGCCAGGGAAGCAGAGCTGTCCAGCCTGAAGCCCAGCAGGGACTCAGAGGGGCAGCCTGCAGGGGAGCTGTGCACCCTCGAGGCCAGGATCTCAGAAAATGCCATGCATCCAGGTTACAGAAGCTTAGAGATGCAAATGATTGCTATTCTTTTCTATTCTGATTGGCTCTTCAGAACCAGAAACTAAAGGTGGGTGGTGATTGAGTTCTCCCCTCAGAGATAAGAGCTGCAAGAAACAATTCCATGGGGCTTCCAGTTTCCAGGTTGGCACTGCAAAAAGAGACAGAGGAGGGAAAAGTAAGCTGAGTACCTGGGGCCAGAGAAAAGGTTTTACATTTCTTTCAGGAATCTCTGAAGAGCTAGTCTGCTCTCAGATGGCCCCTAAGCTTAAGGTTACAGATATCTTTATGGGGATCTAACCAGAGAAATCTCTAGAGGCAGCGAAGCATGACTTAAAATGCTTTAAATCACTCAAGACAGGCAGGTACCTACTTTGTCTTTATGAAAAAGGGTTTCATGCACCTGTTCATGCGGCAGCATTCACCGGGGCCCTGCTCTGTGTCAGTGTGAGACTTCAGCAACACAAGCAAAGCTCACAGAGCTTGGCCCGCGTGAATCTCACCATCCAGTATGGAAGGAAACCCAGTCCAATCACACCAAGAATTGCAAGCAACTTCTATAACAGAAGACGGGTAAGGTCTTATGGAAGCATATAATAAGGCTCCTAAAGAGACATCAAATGTGCATAAGAGGATGAAAAAGAACATGTCTCAAGATGAGACCGTCCCCTTCAAAAATTCTGATGCAAAGAGGTATTAGTGGGCTTTATTAGGTGGCCAACTATTGTCAAATCCCTCAACACTAGTCTGTTATTTTTTATTTTTGAGACGGAGTCTCACTCTGTTGCCCAGGCTGGAGCGCAGTGGTGCCATCTCTGCTCACTGAAACCTCCACCTCCCGAATTCAAGTGACTCTCCTGCCTCAGCCTCCTGAGTAGCTGGGATTACAGGCTCCTGCCACTGCTCCCAGCTGATATATATATTTTTAAATTTTTTAGTAGAGATGGGGTTTCACCATGTTGGCCAGGCTGGTCTCAAACTCCTGACCTCAGGTGATCTGCCTGCCTAGGCCTCCCAAAGTGCTGGGATTACAGGTGTGAGCCACTGCACCCGGCCAACACTAGTCTTTACAACACATTAAAATTACTCTAAGCTGCCCACTCCCACCGCCCCCCCCCAGACACACACACACAAACACATAAATCTAATCAGGACCACTACTGACTACTGTCTTAATAAATGTCAGCTATCAGAAGATTCCACGATCACATCTCTAGTGTACCTTGAACTAATTAACAATTTAGCTTGAGTAGAGAAGTTCACTCCAGGCTCTTTTAGAGTGAAGACAAAGTACAAAGTTCTTTTGCATATCTTAACTCACATTTCAAAAAAGAATGTCCTGAAGGAAACTTAATACCAGGAATGATTTTAGAGAGGCAGAATTTAATTTTAACTCTCACATTTTATATCTTGAAAATGCTGAATGAATCCTGATTGAGATCCATAAAAGAGATATGTACACGCATGGACCATGTAAAAAAGGAACAATGGAACAGCAGTATTTTTTGGTTTAGTTAAAAAATTAGTATTTTCTGGTTTACGTAAGATGGTTGAGGTTTTATTTAAGACAGTTGAAATTTTATTAGGTAGTAATATCAAACGCTTTAAAGAAAAAAAGATCTGAATGACTTTTCTCCATATTTAAAATGGTTGAGGTTTTATTAGAACTGCCTAATAATTTTATTAGGTAGTAATATCAAGCATTTTAAAGAAAGATCTGAATGAATTTTCTCCATATTTTATCTGTACAAAGTATTCCCTTATAAAAGTATGCTTTCAAAGGATGCTAAAAGTATTATTCACAATAGCAAAGATGGCATCAACATGGATGCCTATAAATGGCAGATTGGATAAAGAAAATGTAATACATATATACCATGGAATACTACACAGCCATAAAAAAGAACAAAATCATGTTCTTTGTGGCAACATGAATGTGGCTGAAGGCCATGATCCTAAGTGAATTAATGCAGGAATAGCAAACCAAACACTCTCACTTACAAGTGGGAGCCAAACACTGAGCACATGTGGACATAAAGGTGGCAACAACGGACATCAGGGACAACCAGAGGAGGAAGAAACAGAGGGAGGTGTGGGCTGGAAAACTACCTATTGGGTTCATGCACACTGCCTGGGTGATGGAATCATCCATACCCCAAGCTCCAGCATCGCACAATATGGTCATGTTACAAACTCGCCTATGTACCCCCAGAATCTAAAACAAAAGTTGAAATGTTTTCAAACAGTTGCTAAAATGAATTGGCAGCTACTGTGGCAGACAGGAAAAATAGCCCCCGTGTTCCACCTGCCATTCACTCATACTCTGCCACATACCTTTGTCTCAACATCATACTTTGATTCTGTCACCCTAGCTGAGGACTTCCAGGGTCAGCAGACAGCCAGCAAATCCCCATACGAAGAAACTCACCCAAGACCAGCAGGGCCACCTACCTGAATCACAGACACATGAGCAACGAGAGCTTTTCCTACATCCTGACCCATGAGCAAAAGAGCTTACCAAGGCATGTGGTTGAGGATTGTGGTCATTTGCTACACACCATCACTGTGGCGACAGAGAACTAAAACAATCTCCACCCCCAAATAATCATCCTCTTTCCAGCACACTCAGTTCTCTCGCCTTCACGCCTGGCGCTACCCTCCTGAAAAATTCCGTCCATGAATTCATCTAGCTTTCTGCTTCCTTCACTGCTACACCTGTGTGGCTAAGTAATCCTGGGGGAAAAAAATCACAGAACCATTCAGACAGTGTCTACTAGAATCTGAGGATATTCTAGCTCAGTCATCATGTCACACAGCTGAGCGCCCCTGTATCATATCTGTGATGAAGTCCCTCCCTGATTCTCCCGGGGAGCTACTTCAGACTTTCCTGGTGTACCTAAAACTCCCAACCTTCTCTCTATAGCCTTCTTCATCCAAAGATGTCTCTGCCTCCTTTTGCCTTAAAACTGCATTACACTCATAGAGTCCAGTTTGGGAGAGATGTCTTATTCAGTAAAACATAGCCCACTTCCACAAGAAATTGTAAAATAACTTCAGTCCTTCACTTGCGTTTCTCTCAGAAGGTGAAAAGGAAATCCACATGCATCACTTATTGCTGGACTTAATCCATTTCTGTTTTCTCACTTCCTTATTTTGTCTCCCTTAGAAAATGACTTTAGAAATTCTCACCAATCCCCCAAAAACTCATCCACACTAGACACAAACCACTTCCTCCAGTTTTTTTTGCCTGTTAGTTAAAAATACACAGTCTTAGGCCAGGCATGGTGGCTCACACCTGTAATCCCAGCCCTTTGGGAGGCAGAGGCAGGTGGATCACGAGGTTAAGAGATCGAGACGATCCTGGTCAACATGGTGAAACCCCGTCTCTACTAAAAATACAAAAAATTAGCTGGAAATGGTGGCGTGGGCCTGTAATCCCAGCTACTCAGGAGGCTAAGGCAGGAGAATTGCCTGAACCCAGGAGGCGGAGGTTGCGGTGAGCCGAGATCACGCCATTGCACTCCAGCCTGGGTAAGAAGAGCGAAACTCCGTCTCAAACAAACAAATAAACAAAAAATACACAGTCTTAGCCCCAAACCTAGACCTGCTGAATCCAAATTTCTGTGGAAGAAGCCAGGTAATTTTCGTGGTTTAAAAAGACGATGGGTAATTCTTATAATCAAGCGCATTTGGACAGCACTGCTGCCTTGAACTCTTGTTCTCAACTTGGTTGCATATTGGGATCTGTCAGGAAGTTTTAAAACCCCTGATGCGGGTGTCTGCTCCCCACCCCGTGTTCTGGCTTAATTGGAATGGAACAAGGCCTGGACATCTGTACTTTTAAGGGCTCCCCAGGTGATCCTAATGTGCAGCAGAGTTTGAGAACCACTGATTTTCCGTAACCTCATATAAATATTCCACCAGGTGTGGGGGGTGGGAACACTGCAGGCAGAGCTGAGGATATAATTGGAAGAAACCAAAAATATGCAAATATTTGCCCTACTAAAGTCTGCCTGCAAACAAATATAACAAAGTCAATTTTTCTTCAAAAATAAGGAGTTGGCTGGGCGCGGTGGCTCATACCTGTAATCCCAGCACTTTGGGAGTCCAAGGCGGGCAGATCACCTGAGGTCAGGAGTTTGAGACAAGCCTGGCCAACTTGGTGAAACCCCATCTCTACTAAAAACTCAAAATAAATTAGCCAGGCATGGTGGCAGGTGCCTGTAATCACAGCTACTAGGGAGCCTGGGGCAGGAGAATTGCTTGAACCCGAGAGGCAGAGATTGCAGTGAGCCATGATTGCGCCACTGCACTCCATCCTGGACAATTGAGGCAGATTCCGTCTAAAAAATAAGAAGAAGAAGAAGAAGAAGAAGAAGAAGTAAATGAAGATTACAGATTTCCTACTTATTTTCAGAGTAATTCCCAGAGTTAGGGGCATTGGAGGAGGGAGAAGGAAGAGAAAGAAAGAGAGAAAATGGGGACACAGGATTTAAAACAGTATTTGTTTTAAATATAATGTTCTTTAACATTATGGAGGTCCACAGTTTGTCACAAAATATACAAAAAGAATGTGGCTTTTATTTAAAATTTATTTTTGATAGCAGATCTAATCTTCTATGTAAGCCCTCTTACTGGACGAGAATAGACCAGGGCAGGTGGGCTCTATTTAAGCAAATCTGACATATTCAGAATGATTCATTGTGCAAAGAATTCCTCCTGGTAACTAATCTGTTGTCAAGCTCCTTACCTTGGCTCTCACGGTCCTCACGGTCACAGAGGCGAAGATGAGGCAGCATTTGCCTGTCTCCTGGACTGTGGGGGCCCTTGCTGAGCACACCTGCCATCCTCCAATCCCTGATCTATGTGTGTGCCTGCTGAGATCCTGAATCTGAACACTGAGATATGGCCCAGTGCCACCCACTCTCGCAGAGTAACATTCGAGCTCCATGGGCAAAGCCCATTGTCCTGACCCTCAGCCTCCCATCCCAGAGTCCTTCACACACATGACGGCCTCTCTGTTCTGACCCTAACCTCCACCCTCAGAAGCTTGGCCTCCCCTCCGTGAGCACACAATCATGTTTGCATTATCTGCAACCCTGTACATGCCAGGGGAGCCTGGAGTGCTGTCCTATCCCACCCATCAGTTCCCCATGAGGTTAGACAGGAGCTACCCAAAGGCTAACATGTCTCTAGGTGTCACCAGCCTTCTCCAAGCCATGTCCCCTCACCTGGCAGGCTAGAGTTCCCCCATATCTGCATGGATGTTTCTAAAGCGCTTCTCACTTGATTCTCCCCACACACCAACATTCACTGAAGTGACTGGATTTTCTAGAGTTCTCCATGCCTTGTTTAATTTCTCTGTCTATCCAACCCCTACCTTTAATGGCAGAAAAGGTATAAGGAGAGAAATCAGCCTAAATGTATGAAAGCTTAAGTATTCAGGTATTTCAACAACATTTCTGACATGCAAGCATTTTTCCTAATCATCTTAGACAAATAGTGTGCAATAAAAAGAGTTAATATTGTCCAAATGTTGATTGCAACCTAATCCGGCTACGTCATTTATGGGGCCCAGTGCAAATGAAAACAAATGTGGGATGCCTTGTTCAAACACCATTAAGAATGTTAAGACAGTGAAGGAAAGCATTCAACCCTGTGTGGGACCCCTCTGCACACTCACGAAGCCAGCTCTGATTGCAACTCTTCTAGAAGACCCATCACCTCCAGACTTGCCCAGTCTCACGGTGGGTGGTTTGGGCGGCGGTGGGGGAACCGAAAGAAATCAACCTGTGGAATTACACACATGGTTAATTTCCAGAGGCTAGAAAAAAGGATTTCCAAATCACTCAACACAACTCTCTTATTTTTGAAGATGTCTTTCAAAAATAGTCATTTACACTCTAAGTTCTTCAACCCTCCTGCTATCTCCCTCCTCCAATTAAAGGAAAGCTCCCTGAGCCGATCAAAATGCAAAACAGAAGTGTTTCCCCTTTTTCCCTCCCTCCCTCCCTTTGATAGTTGGAATAAAGTATGTTAATCTCAGCACACCTTTACTTTATCATCCAGCTAATTATAAGTCTGTCAGAGACTCCCCTTTATGGAGAAGACTTGAATCCCCAAATTCACTCTGGGCATAACAACTCCTTAAATTATAGAGCAAGTGGCACATAATGAAAAAGGAGAATAATTTTTTTTCACAACAAATTACACCAGTTTTGCAAGATTCATTGGTTCCCCCTTATTCACATCCAGGATACAGCAAAAAGGGGAGTCAAGCTGCAGCTCATTCAAATTGCATTGTCTTGAAAACCTGCTTACTTCCTTCAAAGCAGACGTGAATGTGTTGTGTATGTTATTATAATTCCTGTTCTGCTAAGAGTGTCTTCCAGTCCAGAACATAGGATCAAAAGATAAACCCACTTTATAGAATGAGAGAAAATGAAGTCATAGAAACGAGCACCACTATTCTTTTTTTAGTTATATCAATATATGTTATACCTAGCATGATAAGGGGTGCCTAAGTGATATAAAATGAACTAAATGGGGATAGCCTGTGTTTCTTCCTTTTGGTTTTTTTTTTTTGGAGACAGAGTCTTGCTCTGTTACCAGGCGCCAGGCTGGAGTGCAGTGGTGTGATCTCGACTCACTGCAAAATCCGCCTCCTGGTTCAAGCAATTCTCCTGCCTCAGCCTCCCGAGTAGCTGGGACCACAGGCCCGCACCACCACGCCCGGCTAATTTTTGTAGTTTTTAGTAGAGACGGGGTTTCACCATGGTCTTGATCTCTTGACCTCTTGATCCGCCCACCTCAGCCTCCCAAAATGCTGGGATTACAGGTGTGAGCCACTGCGCCCGGCCAGCCTGTGGTTCTTTTAGCCATAGTAAAGAGCTTAGCGTGAAGCAATGGATGAATCCATTAATAGATGCTTCGTCTTGATGCAAACCTTAATGCACTCCAGATCTACAAATATCAATATTGCCAACAATGAGATTGGATACGTTATTGTCAGGAAGACAACCTGTTGATGTAGCATTTGATCACCAAATTGTGAATCCAGATTACTCTATGGTGATAACCACATGAAAAAGACAGCCTAGGGTCTCCACCACGTAAACAACACTGAGGCTATTTTATATGACAGCAATGAGCAACCGCAGCAGCCAATGTGTATTACATTAAAAGAAGTATTTTATATATTGAGTAATTTAATCTTTCCAACAACCATATGAGGTAGGCACTATTTCTGTACCTATTTTACAGATGAGGAAACTGAAATACAGAAAGGTCGATTAACCTGATCCAAACCACATAGCCACTAAGTCAGAGCCAGAATTCAAAAAGTCCAGCTCAAAAGAATGCACTCTCATCCGCAGGCTACTAAACACCATCCCTACACAGCAAACATTCACAAATCTAAAATTCACCTGGCTGCACATTTTTATTATTTTACTTAGAACCAACAGCATGCCCTTAAAAAAAAATCAGGCTGGGCGCGGTGGCTCACGCCTGTAATCCCAGCACTTTAGGAGGCTGAGGCAGGAGGATCGCCTAAGGACAGGAGTTCAAAGTCAGCCTGGAACCATAGTGAGAGCTCATCTCTACATTTTTTTTTTTAATTACCTAGGTGTGGTGGCACGCACCTGTGGTCTCAGCTACTTGGGAGGCCGAGGCAAGGAGATTGCTTGACCCCGGGAGGTCAAGGCTGCGGTGAGCTGTGATTATACCTCTGCATTCCAGCCTGGGTGACAGAGCAAGAACTCCACTCCCCACTCTCTCTCTTGATATGTATGTGTGTATATATATATATATATATATGTGTGTGTGTATATATATATATATATGTATATGTATATATGTATATATATATGTATATATATGTATATGTATATATATATATATCTGCCTATCAGTCAGATGTACATGCAATCATAGTTAAAAGCACTTGGCATTTGAATTTGGATACAATAGCATTGTTAATCTGCTTCTGCACATTAGGTTCTAATTATAAAGAATGAGTTGGTAAATGATTACAACTCCCTTTTATTAACATGTGGAAGACATGAAAACAGTTTTATAAACATGAAGAAGACATCTTCAAATAATGAGAACAATTCTATGATCACTGAAACAAATTAACGGAGATAAACAATTGACTGTTTTCACGCACAATTGCCAACGACTTGTTCCCTGCACGGTGCACCAGCTTGCACACTTTTACCAGATGCTAAAATGTACCAGCCAACTCTCAGCTGGCTCTGATTTTCCGAGTTAGGAGGGGCAAACCAAATCACCCTGAGGATTGGGGTCAGCTGCCTTACCAGGGATTTAAATCATGACAGAGAACTATCCGGTGTAAAACAATTAAGTCTGACCAGTCATGATGGCCACTTAATGAGCCTCCATGTGGCAGAAGAGAGCTCACTCTACCTGTGTCAAATAGATTGTGATATACCATAAAGCTAATGTAATAAATAATTGAAATGCTGAAATATTCCAGCAGGAGGGCTTTCTTGCTGACTGGGTAATACCTGACTGTACTGTCATAAACGGAGACGGTGGTTAGAAACCTGCCCACTGATTGGTTAACTAAGGGATGGGAAATATGGCACCTCTTTTTATGGGAAAGAGTTAAAACGCTGGTTAAGAGTGGAGGATATTCGTGCTGGTATTAACATCCATTTATCAGGCACAACGGACAGGCCCTGTCTCCCGTGTCAGGCACCTAGGAGGCATGGTCCTGAGATTGAATTAATGGTGAGAAGGAGGAGGTCCTATAATTACACAAGAAATCACAGACTGTGCTATTTAGCCAGCAAAGCTGAGTGGTTTCTGTAGATGGTAAATTAACCCAGTGGGGATTGGAAGAATATTTCTGTGCAAGAGATTTCTTTATTCATGAGAATAATTGGATATTGAAAAGCCATCATGTATGGTATCTTGATTTGAAACTGTCAGCTGCTATGTGAAGCCCCCTCCCTTCCTGCCCCTCTCCTCCGTGCTGTGTGTCTTTTGCTCAGCCAATTATGGAGTTGCCAAGAAGCAATGCCCACAGCCCGGGACCCACGGTGGCTCCCAGACCACAGAGGGCGGGGCACAAACCCTGTGGCTTGAGAAGCCCATCCTGATCTGCATTGTCCATTCAGGTCATTAAAGTGACCCCGGGAAGAAAAGGAATAATAATATTTGGGGGGCGGGGGGAAGAGATAAAAGACCGGTCCACCTTGAAGGCGGAAACGTGAGCGTTCACTTTGAGGTAGCATCCTCTAGGCATTAAGAGAGTGCCTATCTTTTTTTTCCAGTCCTTGCATTTTTCAAGCGTTCTCCTTCCCCATCCACATTCCAAACGTATCATTTAGAGAGAAAACACCAGACACATGCACTGGAAGTTCACAAGTTATGAGGTAATTGCATTAGCACATAGAGAAAGGGGAAAGTATGCACAAAATCCTGATTGGCATTTCTCTGTTTAAAAGGCATTATTTTCCAATACCTGAGCATGCCCAGAGGAGCTGTCTCTGAGCAGCTGTGAAACAGAACCTTTTTACTTCAGGGTTAGTGCAGGGAGCTCATTAGCACTGCTCTACCCTGAGCTAAACAGCCTTGTTTGCATATTGAAGCAATAGAATGTGAAGGTGTTAAAAAGGAAGAATTGCTGCCGCTACTCCTGACTGACATGTCTATCTGGGCTCTTGTGTTTACAAGAGAATAACGAAGCTGCCCCAAAGCCCCTACTGGGCCTGATTATTATGCAGAGGCTTCTTAGATTATGTATAATTGATATCCTTTTTCCCTCTAGCTAACCAATGGCAGCTCTCAAGAGTAATGTGAATTCTCCTGCATCTTACCATCCAAGCAAACACTGGAAATTGCTATCTTTCTCTCTGCTTAATAATTTTTAAAGACCAAAAAAGTGACATTTACATTTTTTAGAAGCACAATGACTGCACGGTTGGTGTGGGTTTACTGTTTAATGACAATCATTGAATCAAACAGTTGAGAGACGATGGAATTCAGGACTTGGTTAGCGTCTACGAGTGTGTGTGTGTGTGTGTGTGTGTGTGTGTGTGTGTGTGTGTGTATGTGCTTGATAAAAATACGCTGAACAACAGTCACTCTTTAAGGCAAAGTACTGCCTCTAATAAGCCCCCTTCTTTTTTGGGCAAAGGAGGGTGATCAAGTTAGTGAGCCCTGTACATTCTAATCCCAGTTTACATTCGAAATGCTTCAGGAGCCACTGCAATTGTCTCAGTTGCTAAACACACCCATGCCCTCTTATCACCTTCCATTGGGTGGTTCTTTGGTGCTTTAAGTCTTGGAAGTTAATTTTTGAGGGGAAAAAAAAAGTCACAGAAATGTGACAAAAACAGGCAGAGGGGACACCGTTGAGCTGGGTTGCAGCTCTGATGTCAGTCTATATGCTGCTTGAAAGAGGGAAATGAAGGTCAGGGCATGGGCGCTGTGAGTCTGCGCACTCCAACCTCATGGGGACCAGCTCTGTCTCCAGCGCAGTCAAGCTTCCTAACCTCCTGCAAACATCAAGATCAGAGTGCTACTTGGAGATCGGAGCGTATCGGCTTAGACGCGCCCAACAGAAGCCAGCGTGACAACCCGTTCAGTGGAAAGGCAGCCCCAGCATGGCTCGGCACCTGGGGAAGTGTCCTGGTGGAGCACACCTTCACCCGCCACCACCTTCAGACGCAGCTCCCGTGGCAGTTTCCAAGATAGCAAGGAAAGGTTGGATTCAAATTGGAGAGACTTACTTCATGAATTTTGTTGAGAAAACTTTATTAGACGGCACAAGTTGTCCAGAAGCTAACTGCAAGTGAGCAAGATCAGGCTCACTGTCTAGTGGGGGAAGAGATGAATGGGCAGGCAATTAGAGTCAACTGGGAACTGTGTTAAAATAGAGGCATGGGGGGTGTTTGGAGCACAGAGAGATGAAGCCTGGACCTCGGTCACCTGCGCAATCAACTTATACGCCAAGCCAGGAGAAAAGATCCCTCATGTGTCAAGAACAGCTCGAGCTCAGGACCCAACCTGTGGGAATAACGTAAGACCTGGAGAAGAACAAGGATTTTCCAAACTGAGTCGTTTCAGCCTACAAGGCTGCCTCCATTGTGCTGTGGAAGAAGGTTATGGCAAGACACGATTCCTCAGTGGTAAACTACGTACTCCCAAAGAGCTTCTTACCGCCTGAATTGCTGTTTATAGACTTACCATAAGTGTTACTTAATCCCGGCTGGGTGCAGTGGCTCATGCCTATAATCCCAGCACATTGGGAGCCTGAGGCGGGAGGATTGCTTGAGCCCAGGAGTTTGAGACCAACCTGGACAACCTGGTGAGACTCCATCTCTACCAAAAAAAAAAAAAGCCAGGTTTGGCACATGCCTGTCATCCCAGCTACTTGGGAGGCTGAGGTGGAGGTTTGCTTGAGCCCAGGAGTCCTGCAGAGGAAAACACTGTTTCTCTATCTTAAAAAAAAAATTATTTAATTGTATTTTAGTTGATAACATGTTGGTTGGAGAACTTTGGTTCCAAAAATGGCACTGTGTGAATTGGGGCTGTGCATATGAAGAGAGAGGAAGCTGGCGGCAGGGAGAGAGTGATCCCAGTGTTATTTTTTCCCCACCACTAATGCCTGGCTCAGTTTCACTGCATGACATGGTGGAGAAAGAGCTAAATTATGAGAAAAAAGATAGGAAGGACAACTGCATTTTCTTGCCCTACAATATTTGTACTGGGCCATACAGTAGCCTCAAATTCCTGATTCTTAGTCAACCTGAAATTTATGAGTAAGTTGCATCATTAATATTAACCGTGACGCTCACCAATGTGGACGAACCTTGAGGAAATCCTAGCATTTTGTGCTTGGAGTTGGACCCTAAAGAGCATAGCCATTCCCTTGTGCTGTGACAGTTCCATTCCTGTTGCAGACTTACAACAACTCGCTCTAAGGCTGGCCTTAGGGTGAGGCGGAGTGAGAGCAGGGCTCTTTGAAATTGCAAGGAGAAGCAGGTCAAACCTGGCCAACGTTTCCCCAGCCAAAGCACATTTCTTTCCCAGGACTCCCTTTAGGGAAGAGAAGAAGGAAGAAGGAAGAAAGAAGAAGAAGAAAAAGAAGAATAAGAAGAGGAAGAGGAAGAGGAAGAAGAGGAGGAGGAGGAAGAAGAAGAAGGAAGAAGAAGAAGAGGAAGAAGAAGAGGAAGGAGAAGGAGAAGGAGAAGAAGAAGAAGAAGAAGAAGAGGACGAGGAGAAGAAGAGGAAGAAGAGGAAGAAGAGGAGCAGGAGGAGGAGGAGGAGGAGGAGGAAGAAGGAGGAAGAGGAAGAAGAAGAAGAAGCCTGAAGCCTGCAAGCTGCTTAGTTGACAATTTTTGCCAACTCTCCAACCTCCCCAAAGTCTCCTCATTCTCTGCAACCCAGAAGTCAGAGATATAGAGCAAATGAAATCTCAGACACCCTGCAAAGTCAAAACCTCTGAGAAAACAGCTCAGATGTGCATATCAGTATCTTTCACTCTGTCTCAAGACTGGAGCTGTATTCCATGAACAGGGAAGTCTGAGTTTCCTTCCTGTGTTTTAAGTATTCCTCCCTTGAATGAACTTCTTTAGGACCAGGGTCGGTGGATACTCTATTGTGTAACTTTCATTTTCAAGTTGGTTTTTTGGTTGGTTTGTTTCCTGTTTTGTTTTTTGTTTGTTGGTCTAGGTCTTCCTCCAGATCTGTTCTCTCCAGTTATCTTCAAACACGAGACAGATTGTCCCTGATAAATTACAAAAAGGATTAAACAACCAGATGTGTGCAGGCTTCCATCTGGTCCCTGTTCTCATTGTGTTGCACCAGCAAGAATATCAAAGCCCTTCTCTTTCCATTACTATGACTAACAGAATACGATGGTCTGATTCAGACTAATCCCTGCTAGTGCGCTTGCAGTCACTCTGCAATTTCTCCATGGCATTTCTTCTACAGAAAGATAACCTCTGGAAAGGAATGAAGGGAAAGGCTGCCTCTATTTTAATCAAACAGAAACAGTAGAGACCATTAGTCTACGTAACCACTGTGGAAATGGCCCAGCAAAGAGAGTGTCCTTCATGAATCAATATGAGGACCCTGTCCTGCCCTGAATGGCAAAGACAAAGGTAACTGGCAAGAAGTTTAAGACAGTTGTGTGCCCAGAATCAGGACAGTCCCGGTCAGAAAGAACCAGTGTCAAAGCCACCAATATTGAAAAAGATGAAGTTCCTTCCCCCAGGAGTGCCCAGCCTGCTGAGGAAAGAGTTCTGCAAATGAAATAAAGTAGAGTAAATGAAATATGGAGAAAAGTTCGAAGGCTGTTAGCAGTCCGAGGAAGAGGAGACCGACATTCTTCAGAGACGTGTGTGATAGTTTCACAGAGAAGGTGAGAAGTGAGCTAGGCTTTGAAGTGTGAGTAGGAGTTTGCTACACAAGAGGGAGAAGGCAGCTCTAGGAGAAAGAACAGTCTGTTGAAAGGTGAAGAGACATTTAAAAAGGCAAAATCTAATGGAAACAGAGGGATGAAGTCCTGACAGATGTACAGGACACGGGGCGTCACATTGTAAGCTGGTCATCATGGAAATACCTTCGTAAAAATTAGTAGCCATTCCAATGATAGAGGGCTATTGGAGATTCCGTCTGAAGAGAACCTCCTAAAATTCAGAGCACCAGTTAGCTCTGAACAGTAAATTTTACGTACTCAAAGGTTCATTACTTGGTAACCTCAACTCTTTAGCACAGAGTCAAGATCCAGAAAACTTCTGAGCAATTACACGGGTTTTTCCAAAATTCCTGCCTAAAGCTCTTGTACGATTTTCATAAAGAGAGCTTCAAACTCTTACTTAGAGTCTATATAGGTTTATGTTGAAAATAATCCCAAAAAAACTGGAGTATCTTACAGAATTTAAAGTAGTAAAACTGAAGGGATGGGGAAGGCTGTTAAATTGACTTTGTCAACATTTTAAAATAATATTTTTAAATTGAAGAAAGCAAAAATAAGTAAAAAATCCCAGTCATCTGGCACAATGAGTCTTAATTTTCTTGTCCAATAAACATTCAATGTTTAAGGTTTTAGAGCAGTAGAGTGATAAGTTTCAGTGGCAAATAGGTGAATGAATATTTAAAACACCTTCCTTTTATGTTGTGCTGATGAAACAAATTGTACATGTTAGGAAAATACTTCTCTAAGCACTAAAAATCTATGCCGCTGTAATTTGAGAGCTAAATTTCTAAGAAACTGCCTATTATCAAATGATATTATAAAAGCAGCCATTCAAATTAGCGATCCTCAATCAGAAATGATTTTGCCCTTCAGGGACCATTTGGCAATTCCTAGAAATATTTCTGGTTGTCAGAACTAGGGGAGGGAACGCTACTGGCAGCAGGCCGACAGAGACCAGGATGGCGCTCAGTGTCCTGCAATGCACGGGGCAGCCCCTCCCCACAATCATAATCCAGCCAGCTATGCCAATGGTGCCAGTGTCAGGAAATCTGGATTTACTTTTTTCAGCTTTTATTTTAGATTCAGAGGGTACATGTGCAGGTTTGTTACAAGGGTATATTTCATGATGCTAAGGTTTGGGTTTCTATTAAATCCATCGCCCAAGTATTGACCATAGCAGTACCCAGTAGGTAGTTTTTCTTTCCTTTTTCTCTCTTTCTTTTGAGACACAGTCTCGCTGTTGGCTGCCTGGGCTGGAGTGCAGTGGTGCGATCTCAGCTCACTGCAACCTCCGCCTTTCAGGTTCAGGCAATTCTTCTGCATCAGGCTCCCGAGTAGCTAGGATCACAGGCATGCACCACTATGCCTGGCTAATTTTTGTATTTTTAGTAGAGACAAGGTTTCACCATGTTGGCTAGGCTGGTCTCGAACTCCTGACCTCAGGTGATCCGCCCACCTCTGCCTCCCAATGTGCTGGGATTACAGGCGTGAGCCACCACGCCCAGCCCCAATAGGCAGTTTTTCAGCCCTGGCTCCCCTCCCTCCCTGTCCCCTGTGGTAGTCCCCTGCCTCTATTATTCCCATCGTTATGTCCATGTGTCTCCAATGTTTAGCTTCCACTCATAAATGAGAACACGTAGTATCTAGTTTTCTGTTCCTATGTTAACTCATTTAGGATAATGGCCTGCAGCTTCATCCAAGTCTCTGCAAAGGGCAGGATCTCATTCTTTTCATGGCTGCATTGTATTTCATGGTGCATACTACTGCATTTTCTTTATCCAGGCCACTGTTGATGAGCACCTAGGTTGATTTCATTTCTTTGCTATTGTGAATAGCACTACAATAAATGTATGAGCGCATGTGTCTTTTTGGTAGAATGATTTATTTTCCTTTGGATAAATACCCAGGAATGGGATGGCTAGGTGAAGTGATAGTTTTCTTAGTTCTTTGAGAAATCTCTAAACTGCTTTCCATAGTAGCTTAACTAATTTACATTCCTACCAACAGTGTATAAGCATTCTCTTTTCACTGTAGCCTCACCAGCATCTGCTATGTTTTTTGCTTTTTATTACTAGCCATTTTGACCAGCGCAAGATGGTATTACATTGTGGTTTTGATTTGCAGGAAAAAAAAAAAAAAACTGGTTTACACGAAGAAAATGTGATAGAGTCTTAACAGTTCCATAGTTACAGTATCAAATTTATTTCTTCCTAAGGGATTTCCAACTATAAAAAGGACCATTAGTGATGTATATTTTTTAACTATTAACTAAAATAATAAATTATATAACAAATGTGAAAAAATTAGTCTAACTATCGCTAAGCAAACAGTGGTGGGAAGAAGCCCATAGAAAAAAACGAATCAAAGAGCTCATCAAAATAAGTTGCAGGCTGGGTGTGGTGGCTCACGCCTGTAATCCCAGCACTTTGGGAGGCAGAGGTGGGTGGATCATCTGAGGTCAGGAGTTCAAGACCAGCCTGGCCAACATGGTGAAACCCTGTCTCTACCAAAAATACAAAATATTAGCCAGGCGTGGTGGTGGGCGCTTGTAATCCCAGCTACTTGGGAGGCTGAGGCAGGAGAATCACTTGAACCTGGGAGGCAAAGATCCAAGACTGTGCCATTGCATTCCAGCCTGGGCAACAAGAGCAAAATTCCATCTCAAAACAATAATAACAATAATAATAAGTTGCAGTATGGCTCACAACCCCATGATAGACAAAATTAGCCAACTTGGAAGGCGGCCACGTGTTCCTGGCTACAATGTGCAATGACTTCTATGCTTACATGAAAGGGTGTTCTCAATGACTAGAAATCTCCCTATAGCTGAGAATTATATCTACAGTTTATAAATCATGTCACTAATTAATCAAATTCCATTTTGTTATGAAAATTTGTGAAAGTAAAAAAAAAAATGGCTCTGCCATGGACTGACCTCAGGGAAAAAGGTCTCAGGCTATTTTAGGGTTTAATGGAAATGGGGGTTACCCACATCTATAAATTCGTATTTGACTCATATAAACGGATCCCCACAGTCATGTGGTACCAGCTTTTTAAAAAATCCCTGAGATTTCAAGCATCCTCAAGGGAAAACAAGGCAGTTGGGAGAATCAGTTCAATTATAATACTTTAAGATTTATTGACTTAAGATTTTTGATACAATTAAAAATTTTTGAAAGTATTAAAATAAGCCATTAATATGCCATTTCATGAGAATCATGCATCATCCCACAACAGTTATTTCTAACCAAATGCCTTGCTTATTTCTCCACTGGTCACAGTAGGACACATCTTACTTTTTTTTTTCCTGGACAAGTTCTGGCTCTGTTGCTCAGGCTGGAGCGTAGTGACCTGATCTCAGCTCACTGCAGCCTCCTCCCAGGCTCAAGCCATTCTCCCACCTCAGCCTCTCGAATAGCTGGAATTGCAGATGCACACCACCACACCCAGCTAAATTCTTTTGTGTTTTTTGTAGAAAAAGGGTTTTGCCATGTTGCCCAGACCTATCTCAAACTCATAAGCTTAAGAGTTCCACCCACCTAGGCCTCCCAAAGTGCTGGGATTACAGGAATGAGCACTTTACCCGGCTGGTATACATCTTATTTTGCAGGAAACCTAAATACACGATAACACAAATATGCCAAATGTATGGATACGTCAATCATTTTTTTCAATTCAGACCCCAAAATGAAAGGAAGAGGCAGGAGAGCAGGCTGAGTTATTCTCCCAGGATGCACTAGATCCATCGGACTGGATAAAAGGTGAGTCCAGGATGAAGGAAGAAATATTTTATGAGATCCTAAAAGTCCTAATGCGTCCCTAGAGCAGAAGCTAAGGGCCCAGAAGAAATCTGTGATATTTCAGCGTTTTATCATTGCACAGGTGAAGTTGTGACAGGCTCCCGGCCAAGCCTCCAGATGGCCTCCTAAATGACATCACAGCCATCTTGTTCAGTGGAGCATAACCAGCTGCTCTCTGCTGCCAGCACTGCTGGGGACTAGGAAAGCGACGGGTTAAAGGGTGCTGGAGGATGTCATTTCATCCACGTACCTATAACCATGCGTTTTATGGATTCGATTCATTGTTACAAACCTAGCATCCTACCATTCATGAGGTCAGAAAGCTTTTGAACCACAAGGCACTAGAACTTCAAGTTCTGTGAAGATGGGGACTACAGCTAAACTTGCCTAATGATTAATACTGAGATTTACCTCCACCATCTTTCCTAACGTGTGATATAAAACATAAGGTTAAATAACATCCCAATCGATGACCAGAATTAACTCCTTTCTCCTAATCAAAATCCCCAATAGTATACAAATATTTAGGTAACTTATTTGGACTTCTCCATAATTTTATGATTAGTCAAGAACTCCTGAGAACATTGAGTTTTTATAATACATTTCGGTAACATTACCGCTTCTGAGATACGACAATGATTAGAAATAAAATCTGTGTTTATTCACTTTCAAATTAATAAAAAAAAGTGTCTCCCTTTTGTTAGCATTCAACTAATTTCTAGTAAAATAATTTTATAACTTTTTCCAAACGTGTATGTTTCTACCATTTATAATTATTTCTTATTTTCATGTGAACATTTTGCTTCACGCTCATGGACAAAAAGATTCATGCTGCTATTAAGAGCTGACAGTGAACTGGATTTCTCTCAGCTCCTCTCATCGAGAACCAAAAGTGCATGATCAATTGCAGCCATGACGATGAGAACTTTGGTAAGGCCAAGGGATCAATGTGTCACTGAGACCTCCTTCCTTTTTATTGCTGTATCTAATATTTTCATTTAGCAACCTGGGATGAGGTCTTCCTGATAGGAAAGTCCGAGGTATATAGAGATAGTAGATTTCTTAGAGATGATTCCTATTCAAATGCATGCAATTTTTGCTAACAAGGAGCTGGCATCTGAAGAGGTTCAGTGACTCCTATGCAGAATAAGCCACTGCTAACCAGCAGCACGATTATAAGTCCCGTGCCAAACTCTAGTCCCAGACCCTCCCAGCTGCACCAGGTTATTTTCTTATATGCCCAGCAATCTCTTAAAGGTAGAACCACCCTCCCCCAGATACCTAAATTCCCAGGAGTGTTAGGGGACGAGGGAGTAAGAGTACAAAACGGGGCTCTCCTTGCACTGTTAGCTGCCTGAGTTGGGGAGGTGGAAAAGCATCCTCCCCACCCTGCGAGGCGGCAGGGAAGAGAGCCTGGCTTCTCTGCAGGGCTAGATTGTGACAGATTCCTGCTCAGCTCTCGGGGAGCGCTGTCTGATCTGCCTGCAGTGAGTGACAGCTGTGACAGGTGTAAATACCCCATGTTGTAAATTTCATGAAAGCAATACACCTGGGCCATCTGGTGCAGCACCGCAGCCTGCTGTGTTCTCCCCCTCCACACCCCAACTGCTGGGAGAAGCACAAGGCAAAGCCCACAGCCCACCAGGGAGGGAAGAGCCAGGGCCGCAGACAAAGGCTCCAGGGTCGCAGCCCAGGCCACGCGGCAGTTACTGCAGAAGTAAATGCTTCTGCATTTACTCTCCTGAATGAGCGGTAACTGAGATAATACCCTCCTATCACCGGTGCAGGCACAGACGCGGAGAGGCTAAGTCATGTGCTCAGCGTCCTGAACTCAGCAGCAGCTGATCCCGGATTGAAGCCCAGGTCTGTTGACTCCAGCGCCTGCGATTTTTATGACTACACTAAAACATTTTTACCCTGCGTTTCCTCACTGTGTGCCTCTGCTCCGTTGCTCCAAGAGGTGGTAATAAGGGTTTATTAATGTAAGAAAAATCAGTGATCTGTAAACTCTCAGCCCTAGAAAGTTTAAGCAGAACATTTTCTTAGCCTTTTGGAGGCTGCTGTGGGGCCAGACATAATAGTTAAACAGCTGGAAAAATCACTGTAATGACTCACCACAGCTGTAGTTTCTTTCCTACTTTTTTTTTTTTATTTTGGCACTGGCTGTTTGGATTAAAACATGGAAAATGTAATGAAATCTTGTAAAGAGAAGAGTGAAAAAATGACAACAGAAGCTGAGTTCTGAAATGCACTGAGATATGATGACAGACAAAAACCATCGAGGGGGTGAGTGCAGCGGAGGCTCGCACTTCGTCTGCGGAAGAGCAGGCCCCAAAACCAAGAGGTCCTTTATGCCAAACACCCCCACACCTTTACGGAGTGTGCTGATGTGTTCAGGCGTCTGTCACCAGTTCATCCGTGTCAGCTGTGGAACCCTAGGACTGAGGTTTCAGAAGAACTCTGTTTCAGATAAATTACAAATTATCCCGATACACCATTTAGGATTTGGGTGGCATTAGGAAGCTGCTTAAAGCAACACCACGAAAGAAGCTAACAATAAAAGACAACTTTGAAAAGCATCTCATTTTTCAGGCGTTCTCAGGAAGAGATCACATTGTGAGACTCCATTATCATTCCAGCTACGTTTTTGTGTTATCTGACAGTGACCGCATCCATGTCACACAGCACACGTTCAAGCACGCTAGGTGATCACAGGAAACATAGTTGAGCAATTTAGTGGTGGTTACTGGTGACTCTCCTTTCTGGCCCATCCGTTTCCCCCTGGTGTCTCTGAGCTGCCAAGAGTGAGATCTAGGTCTCAGCTTCAGGTTCAACTCCACCCAGTCCCTAAGCCAATCCTGCCTAAGGCTTACAGAACATCAGGGCCTCCCTTATCTCACGGAGGTTGTGGAAAATGTCTTGTCAGTTCATAATTCCTGTTCCAAAATACCACTACTATATCCACCCACCCACGTACCCGTTATCATTGCTACACAAAAAAAAAGTCCCACAACTCGGTGGTGCAAAGTTCTCCACTCATTTATCTGGTTATGATTTTAGGTCCCGGCAGTGAGAGCGGGGTGTGGCAGGGATTGACTGGACATCCTTGTGCATCCGCAGTCAGCTGGCAGCGCAGCTGGGAATGGGCTCATCTTAGGTGGCCTCACTCACCTGCCTGGTAGCCACCTGGGGCTGTTGGCTATGGCACTTCAGCTCTCTTCCATGTGGTCTCTCATACTCCAGGAGGCTGGGCAGGGCTCGATTTCATGGTGGAAAAAGCATTTCAAGAAGGCAAAAGCAGAAACCACAAGGGCTCGTGAGAGCTTATTCTAAAGTCATGCCCTGTGGTGTTCATGTCATCTATAGCGTAAAGCAAGTCACAAGGGCAGTCCAGATTCAGGGGTGGGAAAAGAAGCTCCATCTCCTAGTGGGAGGGGCCTCAAAGAACTTGTGGACTTTTTTAACCTAACTCAGCCTGCTTACAGCATTAGATGATGGCCTCTGCTCTGTATGTCTACATCTTTTTTTTTTTCTTTTTTTTTTTTAAGAAATAGAGTCTCACTCTATGGCAGAGGGTGGAGCACAGTGGCAAAATCACAGCTCACTACAGTTGCATTAGAGGCTGGCCTCAAGCAATCCTCCTGCCTCAGCCTCCCAAGTAGCTGGGTCTACAGGGCACAGCACCATACCTGACTCATGTGTTAATTTCTTATAGAGACAGGATCTGGTCTCAAACTCCTGGCCTCAAGCAACGCTCCCACCTTGGCCTCCCAAAGCACTGGGATTACAGGCATTAGCTGCAGTGCCAGGCCTCAGACAGCCACATCCTTCAGCTGCGATGGTGAATCTATTCTCTGATGGACATCGGTTAATTCACCAGGTCTACCGTCCTATTCTGAGCCACAGCCTGCTGCATTCTGGTTGTCCCTTGTTCCTCAGAGCACGACTGTACCCCCAGAGCCTGGCTGGAATCTTGTTCCAAAAAGAAGCCTGTCCTGATCCTGACAAAAACACTGTGGCTTTTTTTTCTTTATCCATAAGATCAGGGCAGCTACATGTTAAAAGATTATTCATCCAACAAGTATTTACTAGGCTCCTGCTACATGTCTCTAGATATTAGATACTTGAGTTTCTGATCTTTTGGAGAGATGGGAGCTATTCATAGGTAAATTGCATTGTGATGTCATAATTGTGCTACAGAAATAAGAATAACAAGCTGGTGAGCATCGAGGGCTAGGGAAGCTTGGCAAAAGACGGTATCTTTAAACTGGGTCACTAAGGGTGAATAGGAGTTTGCCAATGGGTGGTAGAAAAAGGACTTTGAAGTGAAAGAAACTGCAAAGTTACTGTGAGAAAGTAGATCAGATTTAGAAAAACCTAAGCCTGAGTTTACGTGGATGTGGAGGAAAGCGAAGGCAGGCGAGACTTGGGAGGTTGGCTAAGTCACCCGGGAACCACCTAAGCGGAGGGGTTGGGTTTTTATCCCATGGGCTAGAATCCAGCTGCTAGGTGTTCCCAGACTTGGCTGATCCTCAGATAGCCGGGATGTCAGCCCAGACTAATGAATCAGGAGAGCCTTGGAGCCTGGGAGTCTGAGTTATTAAAAACTATCCCGGTTCCTCTGAGGACCAGCCATGCTGGGAGGCACGGCGTCATCTCACAGGGGAGCTCACAGAAGGGCTTAAAACAGGGAGAAGGAAGCCATGACATTGAGATTTTGGAAAAGCGAGCCCAGCGGCAGTGCGGAGGTGCGTGGAAGAGTGGGGAGAATGAGAAACCAGAGGTAAGGCTGGTGCAGTGACCCCAGGAAGGCAGCAGTGGGGAGGGTCGGCACCAGGAACACCATTCTATGGGGAAGAGGAGAGTCAGGCCGAAGAGACATTTCTGTGGAAGAATCACCTGACTTTTATAGGGAAGAAGGTGAGGGAAACAAGAGAAATAAAGAATAACACTACGGTTTCCAGCTCTGAAGCCTAAGTAGACAGGAATGCCATTAGATGGAGTCCGGTGTTTAGAACTGACTTAGAGATGAATGAGGAGGCGTTTCGCCTCGGATGTGTGGAATTTGAGATATCGATAAGACACCAGGGCAGATTTGTCCACATAATTGTTGGAAATGTGGATTTGAAGCTTAAAAAGTAGGTAAAGAGCCCTAAATGTAAAGACATCCGCAGAGATGTTGGCAGGAACAATGGCAGTAAATGAGGTGACGGGGCACCATGCAGTCCTAGTTTTCAGACTGGGGTGCACAAGAACCATCCAGAAGGCACACCCCTTGAATCTCTCCCCTGAGATTCTGATGCGAGAAGTCAGGGACGTGGCAAAGGGATGAATATTTATAAGCAGAAGTCTACAACCATATTCTTAAGAAACACAGAGGTAGACAGAACACAAGGAAACTGTTAATTGATCTGAGATCATTGCAGAGGGGACCAGAAAATAAGAGAGGCAAAGGAGAATCCCACAATAGGCTGTTGTTGTGGACTCAGTGACCTCCCCCGCCAAATTCACATCAAAGTCCTCACCCTCAGTACCTGGGAATGTGGCTGTATTAGAAGATATGACCGTTTAAGAGGTAATTACAGCAAAATGAGGTTACATAGGTCGCCAATGTGATGGGTGTCCCCATATGTGCAAGAAGTTTGGACACAGATATCCAGGGGGATGACCGTATGAAGATACCAGAAAAAGATGGCCATCAGCAAGCCGAGGAGAGGCCTCAGAAGAAATCAACCCTACTGACACCTTGACCTTGGACTTCCAGCCTCCAGAACTGAGAGGAAATAAGTCTAGGTTACGTAACTCACCTGGTCTGTGGTACAGGGTTGTGGAAGCCCTGGAAGACTGTTCAAGAAGCTGAGGTGCAAAAGCAGGAAAGGTCCACGGCGTCTCGTTCTACAAAAAGGTCAAAGACAATGAGAGCCGGGAAGAGGTAATTGCGGGTCTCATGGTCTTTGACCTTTTTAGAGGTAATTAGCAAGCCCAGCATCTGCAGAACGATAAGGCCATAGGGAGGTGACGACTGCCAGCTGGGCACGCAGGGAGCCACAGACTCCTCTTTCTAGAAGCGTGGCAATTCTGCATGGGCTTTAGGCTGATGCCTTGAAGCAGGGCACACTGGAGGAGAAACGTTTTTAAGATGGAATAAGTGCACATATTTAAGAATAAAAAATGGGACCGTCAGGTAAGGGTATATGGAAAGCTTTTTGAAAGTTTTTGTTCAAGTCTAGGGTCAATTAGAAAGGTGGAAGGAAATAGAACACTAGGGTAGACGGAGAAGAAGGAAGAAGGAGAAAAGGAAGAAGGAGGAGGAGGAGGAGTGTAAAGTATGGGAGAAAGAGGAGGTTACCTGCTTTTCCACCACAGCGAAGCAGGAAAAGACAGATGCGATGAGAAATGAATTTGACATGGAAGATTGGGCAGGAAGGAAGTTAACAGTCTGTGCTCCTGAAAATAGGCGTATTCTGTTCTAGTAAAGCAAATGGTGTGGTCATCAGCTGAGAGAATTAAGGTCTGCAGGTGGGCAAATTTTTCTTTAAATTAACCGTACACATGGAGTACGCTGAATGGGAACCTGTATGCTTGCAGTGAAGTGTAATGATGGGGGATAATCTAAGTTTATCCAGTTCCCCAAATAAACAGAGGGGACCTGGAGCCAACAACTTCAATCATTTTCTCGTCGGTGGACTAATTGCATCTAAAATTAGTTCCAACCTGGCTGCAGAAGGAACTGTGTGGTCAACACAATGCCCACATTCGAGGGTGTGAGATGGGCATGTGACTGTGCAGCCACTTTATACAACTGAGGACAGGACTTCCTGCATTCAGCTTCCAGCCCTTCATTGAGCTCCTTATCTATGTCAATACAGTTGCGAGTAGCAGCAAGAGAGGCAAAAATAAAGAAGATTTAGTGTAGCATCGTATGCAGGTCATAATCTAATAGGAAAAATAGAAATTGCATTTAGCATCAGTGCTGCCCTGGAGAGGGCCTCAGAAACCCTCAGTGACTTCTTCCACTCCTGATACCCACTCACCTTGTGATAAGAGCTTTGCTCTTCGTTAGCCACTACTTATGAACTTGGCTACTTTAATGGAGACCGCTAAAATTTTTTTACAAAGGGCTTCAAGACCAAAGTAGTGAATTCCTAACGATGGAATTTAGATCGTGTGACAACTGAGTGCAATTCGGAGGAAACAGGTGTTGCCTGATGCCTGTTAATTAGCTTCTCCTGGTCCACGGATGTATCAGGACCCAGGGTTTGACTGACCTGTCACGTGGCCTGACAGCGCCTACAGTGGTTGAAATTGGGACCACCCAAGCGCGCCCAGGATCCACCGGCATCTTTCGCTGTCAGGGTGGCCATCCTGTCCTCGCCATGCAAATAGCATCCCACTCCTCAGACCGACCACATTTGTAGCTGACCGATCTATTTCTTGGCAACCAGAAGACAAGCTGTTGGGTCTGCCAGCCTTCCCCACCTGTCATGTGTCTCGCTCCCCAAACAGCTGGTGAAAACCAATATCACACGGAGCGCCAGCCCCTGCTGTGGTGGTGGACTTGGCCGGGGAATTAAACACACACATGTTCATTCTGGCTCCTTCTGATTTCGCAAACACATTGTGACAAGTAGCACACCATCCTGAGCAGAACCACAAAGCTTTTGGTTTTGATTACATGAAATGCCTCTGGTTAAAAAAGTTTTAGAAAGAGAGAGCTTTTTTTTAAGCATCATGCAGTATCAGACTGCAGATTTGGGGTGGAGCCCCGTGCACCCTGCCTGGAGGGTCTGTACGTGCCGCTCTTCAATGCTCTGAGCTGAATTCTGCCTTGAGTTAGGCCAACCCTCCTAGCAGCAGGAAGCCAGAATGGGAATCTTTTCCCAGACATAGCCCAGCAGGGCTAACATTTTCCCAGGCAGAGGAAAAATGATGATCTCCCCTCGTCTCTGGCTCCATTTATCTATAAGGCAGCTATTTGACATATTGCATTCCTCGGTTGTAAATAAACCCAATGATGTGAGCCTTCCAGGTTATAGTGTTACTGTCAAGTATCAGGTGTCATGATCTGTATCTTGATACAATAAATTTAAGACTCTAGATCTCATTGGGTCCACCTGTCAAAATAGCTGGGCTGTGCGATGAGCAGCCTGGTGGGACGGGTGCCACGGCCTTAAACAGGCAAGCAGCACAAAATCAACAGACGCGTTGTTTAGTTACCGTTATTGTTAGGGTGCCTGGCAAAGAGATAAGGAAAACAGCAAAGGGCAGACACGTGGAAGGTCTTTTTGTCACTTTCTGTGCCTAACTGTCCCACCGTTCTCTGCCGAAACACACTTAATTGGAACGTGCTTTAAGTATTCTCGACCTGTCCTGACTGCACCCGCCATCACCCCTTCCGCTCCTTAGATTTACCTTGTGGTGTCTTTATGCCAGTCCTAGAAAACCCACATGCAGGGAACACCCGGTAATTTATACATAAATGTGCAGTTAAGCCAATGTGATCCCTATTTCCATTGCATTTTCAACCTGATCGCTAAGCAAAGAAAGGAGAGGGAGACTTTGACCTTGTCTTATTTACCTTTGATTACTTTCCTTTGCCTACGGAGTAAAGTCCAAATTCCTTAACATTTAATCGACACACATTTGAGCCCTTAACATTTTTATCTTATGGCCTTAATATATCGTATATCCAAAAAAAAAAAAAAAGCATCTGTCAACAGAAGATGTGGAAGACAAACCTTAAATGTTTGCTGAAAGAACAAATAACAGAGTGAACCAGGGGTTAAAAAAGGAACATATTATTTACCTTTTTTTTTTTTTGAGTCAGAGTCTTGCTCCGTCACCCAGGCTGGAGTGTAGTGGCATGATATTAGCTCACTGCAACCTCTGCCTCATGGGTTCAAGAAGTTCTCTGCCTTAGGCTCCCAAGTGGCTGGGATTATAGGCGCCCGCCATCATGCCTGGCTAATTTTTTGTGTTTTTAGTAGAGACGTGGTTTCACCATCTTGGCCAGGTTGGTCTTGAACTCTTGACCTGGTGGTCCACCCACCTCGACCTCCCAAAGTGCTGGGATTATAGGCATGAGCCACCGTGCCCAGTCTATTATTTCACTATTTGTGTGAGCGGTCTCATTCCAGAGGTAAAATATTTATTTTAGAGTAATCATAACCATGTTTAAATCCATTAAGAAACAGACATGGAGCAGGAAAATGGAAATCAAGAGTACATTCACTGCTCAGAATGACTGGGTTGGAAAATGTGTGCTGTGAGGCAATAATGGACTTTCTAACATGAAATCCCAGAATAAGACAAACCCACCTAGTTGTGAAGACATGTTGGGGCTGTCCCCAGGAAACTTCTCAAGCAGAGAAGCAAACTATAATGTATCTGGCAGCCTGGCTCCCAAGAGAAGAGGAGAGAGGAAAGGGCCAGCTATGCCCACCCAGTTTTTTATTACATCTCACCAATCAGGGAGAGAAGCGAGAGTGTTCAGGAAAAAAATTCTCCCTGCTGGAAACAAGAGGAGCTGGGAATAAGTGTTCCTCTCCCATTATAATTCATCATGAAAGCTGTCTAACACAATATGTGATTACCTGACAAAGGACTGGTGTGGACAACAATCTTAGGGAAGGTACCATGTTGGAGCAAGGGAACAAAATGCGCCTGAGTCTCAAAGGGAGAATTTGAATGGAGGAAGAGGCCTTCTTAGGACTGGAGGGAAGGTATTGGAACCGTGTTTGGGGAAGCCGGAAGCAAGCATAGAATTATCCAACCTGACTGCCCCTCCCCATCCCTACCTCCAGCCACACCATTCGCACTCATCCCTCCCTACACACACCTCTCACATCCCAGGCCCTGTATCTCTGGCCGCACTGGTCTGTGTGGCTGCCTGCCCTCCCACCTCATCTCTACCTGTAGGTACCCCAAAGATCCTCTTACATCCAACTCAAAGGCTGCTCCTCCAGGACGTCCCTCCAGACCTCCTTTCCACCCCTCCCCAAATGGAATTCCATGTTCCACTCCTGGATCCTGCTTGTCTTCTCCTTCTGGAACTTAGCATATTCTGCATTGTTTCTTAGTCATTATTAAATACACCTGTCTCCCCAACAAGACCATAAAATCCGGCCAAGCACAGTGACTCAGGCCTGTACTCCCAGCTCTTTGCGAGGCTGAGGTGGGCAGATCACTTGAAGCTTGAAACCAGCCTGGCCGACATGGTGAAACCCTGTCTCTAATAAAAATACAAAATTTAGTCAGGCATGGTGGTGGGTGCCTGTAATCCCAGCTACTCTAGGAGGCTGAGGCAGGAGAATCACTTGAACCCAGAAGGCAGAGGTTGCAGTGAGCTCAGATCACACCACTGCACTCCAGCCTGAGCAACAAGAGCGAAACTCAATCTCAAAAAAAAAAGAAAAAAGACTATAAAATCCAGTAGGATAAGGAACCTGTCTTTTCATCCCTCAAAAGTCTTGGACAGCCTGTGTTCAATGAATGCATTTTTAATTATAGGAATCTCAAGCATTGGAGTACTATTTGGATAAAAATTAATCTTCTTAGTTTCTGAAAAATCCTTCGTAACCACGCATCTTAAAAGAAGCAGAGAAGCTTCACCAGCCCTGCCTTGTTTGTCTTATAATTAACAAAGAGCAAGTTAGGCCTTTAAAAAAACTACAAGTTGGGTTCCCAGACTGAACTGCTGTCACTGTCTCTAGCTCAAATGGTGGAATTAACTCAGGTGTCCTTAAGGGTAGGTTTTTAGGCATAGGAAAAACTATTTATGGTTACTTTGGACTTTAAAATCATTATGATTTATTGAAGTTACTTTCAAAACTCTATGGTTTAACTAAGATTTTTGATTTAATTTATAATGTAATAAAGATCTTTAAAGATTTATAATCTTATGTATCTTAATTACTTAGAACATATTATTTATAATATGATAAATTTAACAACCATTCATAAGGAATTTTCTACGTCATTAATTGATTTAAACTGCACACCTAAATGTAATCTATTTGATTTATCTTATCTTCCTCAACTGCCTTTTAGAACTAGAAGCTTTCTAAAATGTGTTTGTATAAATGAAATCAATTTAATGCATAAGTTTGACCAATTTTAGATTTTATGAATATACAATTTTAGATTTTATTAATAACACTGTTTACACAATTAGTAAACTTAGAACTTTTGACTTAAAAGCACAATAATATCAACTATATTTTAAATTTGAATCACGAGGCCTATTTGTTAGATATCTTGATTTGGCCACTATTTAAATTGCCCAAACATGTACAAATAGATTATTCTTAAATAGAATATTGTGGGTCAGGTTTACTTAATTATTTCTATCACTATGATCATTATCCCAAGGGTTGAACGGTGTTTAAGGATTTCCAAATAGCTGGGGGTTTCCATCTTATTCCAATTTAGTTGACCAAGATTAATTATTAACCAGAGAAATGTGGGGCTAAGGAGCAGGATCCTATTCTTACCCAAGAAACTGACAAACCATGTGAAATCTTCGTCACTGCATCAGCGAATTTATAACACAATACAGAAGAACAGGCCTCGCAGCCAACAACCCTGGACTCAAATTCCATTTTACTTAATTTTTCCCTCAGATTTGAGCTGATTTCACCCCTTTTCAGACACAGTTAACTTCCTTCTCTGCTTCTTTGGGCTGTGTCATCTGATTTCAGTAGACTGGATTCAAGAATATATTTTCCTTTTATATGAAGACCCCCTCCACTTTTTTTTCACTGCAGCCTTGACGTCCTGGGCTTACGCAATCCTCCCAACTCAGCCTCCCAAGTAGCTGGGACCACAGGCACATGCCACCACCTCTAAGTTTTGAGAACTTTTGTAGGGATGGGGGTGTCCCTCTGTTGGCCAGGCTGTCAAACGCCTGGGCTTCAGCAGTCCTCCTGCCTCAGTCTCCCAGAGTGCTAGGACTACAGTGTGAGAATTAACATGCCTTGCCCCCAATTCTTAAAGATAGTTATATGACACCCCCTTGGCTTCTGCATCTCTCTCCTGGCTTTGTGAAACTCTTTAGTTGTAATATTAAAATCGCGCTATTAAAGACAAACATGTGGAAAAGACGTCTTACAGTGCAGTCCTGACCTTACACAAACTGGACTCCCACTTTGAATACTCCTGATGTTCCCTCCCTTGCTCTGCTTTTCCCGTAGCACCTACCACCTTCAAACACGATGTAATGTAAAGTCACTTTCTTATTAAATTTTCTCCCTTCCAACTGGAATATGAGCTCCATGAGGACAGGGAGTTTTGCTGTCTTGTCCAACGATATATCCTCGTGCCTAGAACAGTGCTTGACAGTTATTAGGCACTCAACAAAGATGGTAGTTGAATCACTGATCATGAGAGAAATGCAAATCAAAACGACAGTGAGATACCACCTTATGCCAGTCAGAATGGTGATTATTAAAAAGTCAAGAAAAAGCAGATGCTGCTGAGGCTGCAGAGAAAGAGAAATGCCTCTATACTGTTGATGGGAATGTAAATAAGTTCAACCATTGTGGAAGACAGTGTGGCGATTCCTCAGAGAGCTAGAAGCAGAAATACCATTTTACCCAGCAATCTCATTACTGTATATATACCCAAAGGAATATAAATCATTCTATTATAAAGATACATGCATGCTATGTCCACTGTGACGCAATTCACAATAGCAAAGGCATAAAATCAACCTGAATACCCATCAATGATAGACTGGATAAATAAAATATGGTACATATAGACCAGGGAATACTATGTAGCCATGAAAAGGAATGGAATCATGTCCTTTGCAAGGACATGGCTGAAGATGAAAGCCATTATTCTCAGCAAAGTAATGCAGGAACAGAAAACCAAATACCACATGTTCTCACTTATAAGTGGGAACTGGACAATGAGAACACATGGAAACAAGTGGGGGGGGACAACGCACACTGGGACCTGTTGGGGAGGGGTGGGGAAAGGGGAGCATCACGAAGAATAGCTAATGGGTGCTCTGCTTAATATCTAGGAAATGAGTTGGTGCATGCAGCAAACACATTTACCCATGTAATGAACCTGCACATCCTGCACATGTACCCTGGAAATTAAAAGCTGGGGAAAAAAAAGAAAAAAGAAAAAAACATATATATTAAAGCAATGAAAAAAGAAAAGCCAGTTACTGCATTTTTTAAAAAATTAATTTTGTCTCTTAAAGTGGCCAACGTCTAAACTATACTGTTGTTTTCTTAAAATAGAAATACAAAAGCTTCACTACCGGGAAATCAATAAAAGCCCAAAGCCTGATGTGTAAACATCTTAAATATGTTATTTCTATCGCACAGATATTGTTCAAAGCTTTGAGCCCGCTAGTCGTGTGAAACAGAGCCAAGAGGTAAAAAAAGAAGGTCCGACTACAAGTTGGATTGGCTATGTAATTTGCAGGGCCCATTGTCAAATGAAAACACAAAGCCCTGGTCCAAAAGTTGTGAAGAATTTCAACCTGGTAACAGTGGAGTCTTAGACCAGGCATGAGCACCATCTAACTAAACACAGGGCCCTGTGCAAAAACACAAACCACACACCCATGAAGCCGGCCCTGAATGTGAGTGTGTATATGTGAGTGTGGCGGCACATGGTGCATGGAATGCCAATCGTGTTTGTGTACCTCCTAACCTCCTTGGTTGTAAACTTGTGGACAGGGTTTGCATATTCTTCATCTTTCTACCTCCAGCACCTAGCACAGTGCCTGGCAACAAACCAATAGGTGCTTGCTGAATGCGCATGGAAACGGTTATAAAAGAATGCTCTGACGAAGAGCATTTCAAATTCAGAATACACTTTTAGCCTCTGTTATCCCATGGATGGATTACAGGCATCACTGCAGGCACAAGGTACTTTCAGTATTCATGTCTTATCTGGGAATCCTTGGGTCTGGAATTATTCTCTAAAACATCCATTAAAGAGCCATTAGCTATTCTTAGAGCACCTCTTCTTTCACAGAGACAAATGCCACCAAGCAAGAGCGAGGAACCAGACATCAGTTATGGCAAATGTATCCCACGTCACATCATGGGAACCTAGCTCACAGGCAC
This sequence comes from Cebus imitator, assembly GCF_001604975.1. NCBI lineage: Eukaryota > Metazoa > Chordata > Mammalia > Primates > Cebidae > Cebus > Cebus imitator. The sequence goes on from NW_016107407.1 coordinate 1,075,401, forward strand.
CGCCAATGGAAACTGCAGAAATAGATCAACTGCAGACAGTTACACAGGGGGCCCACAGGCCACGTTGATTCTCAGTGAATAAATTACATGTAAATTGTAAGCACATGTTTTCATCAAATAAGTGCTTGTGAAGGTAAATTTTAGCTTATGCCATATGCATGATTTGGTTGCATTGGTACCGTATGAATAAGTATTTTCATAAAGATACTTTGTGAACCAGCCAGGAAAGCTAAATAATTGTTACTAATATTTAGTTTTGTTCTTAAACACAAGCTCGGTAAGATCTCTTTCTTTTTTTTCTTTTTTTTGAGACGGAGTTTCGCTTTTGTTACCCAGGTTGGAGTGCAATGGCGCGATCTCGGCTCACCGCAACCTCCGCCTCCTGGATTCAGGCAATTCTCCTGCCTCAGCCTCCTGAGTAGCTGGGATTACAGGCATGCGTCACCATGCCCAGCTAATTTTTTGTATTTTTAGTAGAGACAGGGTTTCACCATGTTGACCAGGATGGTCTCGATCTCTTGACCTCGTGATCCACCCACCTTGGCCTCCCAAAGTGCTAGGATTACAGGCGTGAGCCACCGCGCCCGGCCAAGATCTCTTTCTGTTGACATTATATCCTCTATATCCCTAAAATCATCTAAATCATTTAATTACAGAAATAATCAGTAAGAAATTTAAAACTAAGCTGGAAAGGCCTGAAATGGAATGGATGGAGCAGAGCGATGCTGTTCCCCACAGTCAGAAGGAGAGAAAGGTCTTGCCACACCAAGGGCGGGTCTGGGTGACTGAGAGGACACAACCTGATGAGTGAAGATACAGTCAAGACAGAAAAATAAAGTCAGGAAAGCCAGTGCTGCTGGGGAAACACACATGCAAAGCACAACTCACAGTTCTGGAAAAACCCCAGTATTTTCTGTGATTTGCAGTTAACCATTTGACAGTTTACCTAAGGCCAGTAAGTCTCAGGGAAGAGCGTGTCCACGCGTGCCTCCTCAGTCAGTTCTAGAATTCTTCCCTCTTCCATTCCCCGAATTTGTATCAGGCTAATGTCTGAGCAGGGGAGCGTACAGCAGGCAACACACACAGAGAGGCCCAGGGAGGGAAGTCTGGGCATCATTCCCTGTTGTCTCTAAGACGGCACCATAGAAGAGGTAAGCACAGACCACAGTGGGTGAGATGCAATTTTTTAAAGACATCTCCATGGCATAGGGAAAAGCCAGACGGAGCCTCTTAGCCTCCCGGAACACAATGGCATCCAGGAGGTACTTCTTTCTCCCATCTCTGCAGTAGTCAGGGAGGACCAGCAGACCCAGCGCTGCTGGAGCAGAAGACGGGTCTTGCTGAAGGTGTGTAAAACAGAAGATTGCAGCAAACACAGCGGCATCCTGGGAGGGGGCCAGGGAGTCCACTCTGCTCAGCGGGCTCGGGGGTCCAGAGCGAGCTGCTAGATGTCCTCATAAGTCTGTTTCCTTGCCTGTAAGGTGGATCAGAAGCTTTCTGCACCATCTTCACTTACTTAATGAACATGATGGTTTGTCTGCAGTTTTCTAGTAAATACAAAGGGTAGTTAGGTTTTTCTTTTGAAGATAAAGTGTTTTCATAAAACACAAGGGAAAAACTGCACTCCGGTTGCTGGAAGGATGCTGCCTTAAATCATTTGCAAATCCTAAATAAAGAAAGAATGCTTTCTAAAATGTCTTTCAGAACAAAATGGAAATAAAAATACAAAAAGAAGGAGATTCACAAATAAAGTCAAGCAAGATTTGAGAAAAAAAAAATCAAAGACTCAACATAACGCAGGGAAATTTTTGGCAAGGAGAAGAAAACGTGGAAGGACTCTGTCTCTTTCACAACCCAGCCCTAGGCTAGATATGAAAATCCGGTAATGATAAATGAGGCTAACCCAGTAAGTGGGTGTATGTACACCTGACATTTGTATCAGGAGACTACACACTAGACACAAATTATCCAGACTATAGCTCTGCAAAGGCTAGTTAGAAAAAAGATCAAAGCCTATTTGAAGTGAAAGAATTGTAATTTTAAAATTAACGGAAAGGACAACAGATTAAATTGCGTAGTTCCTGTTGCCCACTATGATAAACCTTCAAAGTCCTCATTACCCTTTCTTCTAAAATCAACAACCAGGACAACAAAAGAGAGGGAGTGTGTGGTGGGTTGGCCCTGTCTTTACCGGGGGAAGGGAAGTCTAGTGGGAATTTAGAAGGAAGCCACTTCTGGATTTTCTGGCCCTGCAAGGATGCAAATCACTTCACATTTTTACCCCTAATACATTTACTTAATTGCCCAAATGAGGGATCGCTATGCTTGCCAAAGCTACAAAACAAAGCCTCTGCGTTCCACTCCATAAACATCTGGAATTCAGGAAAATAAATGAAACCATCTCAATTGTCCCACAGTTCCCAGCCCCCTTGTGAGTTCTTCCTTTACTCAATGTTATATCCTTTATAGATACCAGGGCAATGAGTTCCCATAGTTAAAACAGGGTAGGTATCTGATGAGTGAACACAGGAGCCAAAGAAGAAAAGAATGTGGGAAGCGAAGAGAAACTCGTGGACGCTGATGATGGGTAACGGGAACATTTAAATCCATTCTCTGGCTTCCCCTCAACAGGTGTCCAGTCTTGCCAACCTCTCCAGCCCTCCTCCGATACCCCCAATTTCTGGGCTCTTCCATCAAGGAGAGGTTGGCCAAAAGAACGATGCTTAAACACATCCATTTTATGCTGTTTAAGAAAAATTGTCAAAATGGATAAAAAATTGTTTCTGATCTGAGGCTGAATAAGGAATGTAGGTCTTCTTTATTCCTTTAATTATCAGTTTCATGTCGCTAAAATATGTTCAAAGAAATGGTTGTGGCATAATGAACCATCTTTGGTGCCTCTGCCTGCCACCTCAAATTGTCAACGGCATCACAGCAAAACATACGAAATCTTGCGCTCCGACTATTTGGTTTTTTCCTACTTCCTCTATAATTTAGTTTGTATGATTTCCCCACAGACCCTCTCCTTTAGTTTTACTCCAGCCAAGACCCTAAAATGTTTTTCTCATAACCCCCTCTCCCCTTTGCCTCTCCAATGCCATTTAAATGCTACCTGTGATTTCATGACTCACACATTCCTTCCTCTGACTTTCTGTAGCTTTTCAAGAAACACAGCTCAACCCTTACCACGTGCTGCTGCTCCGGAGTTTCCTCCAATGATCTAATAAGTCGTTGTTTTGCCTATGCTTGAATACAGAGCTCAAGCTTACTTGCTAATCTATTAAAAACATACATCAGTCTCTGTTGTCTAAGAGGAATATTATCAGTGTTATAATTTGTCCCATATCATCTTGGTTCTCTCCAGCAAAAATAGCATCCAAGGCCATAGCTTTCTTCGTTTTTGCATCCATAAAACTCTGTGACCCAGCACTCCTCCGTTAAAAGAAGCAGTTACGTTTCTCACCTAATTGGGATCCTCTCTCTTGAACAAAAATTGTACAACATTCTTGCATCCAGCACCATTTCAATTTACTTTTGTCATTTTTCATTCATTTGCATATTTATATGCTCAACAAACACTTAATAAACACCTGTGTGGAAGACACTTTTTAAAGTCATTTCTCTCTTTTTTTTTCTGGAGAATGTCAATACACTGAAAATAATTTCATCTGATAGATGTTGCATAAACACATAGGTACAAATGACGGAGAGGCCACAGCAAACGACAGCTCTGAATCTTCCGTGTGGTTCCAGGAAGGAGCTCACTGCTGCAAACTTCACACGCTGTGAGTTTACAGCCACACTGGCTCAGTCCACATTGCTGCCTGACATCACCAGTGTCTACAGAAGAAGATCTCATGACAGTGTGTTGACAAAATATGCTCAATTAGCATTGATTAGGTCCGTTCCGTGTTTGTTTCCATTTGTGTCTGTCTTTTGATGTCTAGAAAAACACCTCTTGTTAACCAAATCACCCTGTTTGAAAGAAACTCCCTCTGATTTGGAGCCTTGCATGGCCAGACTTGCTTCCTCTTCTTTCACTCGTCTGGTCTCTAACTTCAAGGCAGCAGATTTCAAGGGATTGACCAGAGAAGGGAAGAAAGGAAGCAAACCTGGGACTGTCTCCTCTGCTCCTGGATGCTGCTCGAATGGCTTCTCGGTCCATTAGTATGTTTGATTTCTGTTTTAAGTCTTCATCTTCTCTCTCTCACCAACCACTTCGCTGATGATTTGAGGATGGAGCTGCAGTTTTTACAAGGAGTAATTTCACCTGACACTTTTATGATCATTGAGAATCTAGCCCTGGAGGAGTGAAGTCAGGTAACCTGAGCTCCAGCCTCGACTGTCAAAAATTAGCAAAACGCAACAGGTGAATATTACCATTACATGTCATTTAATCATCAAATTAATTTTTCTCTTTTTACAACAAAATCAAACAAAAGAGAAAACAAGAAATTGAGATGATTTATAGACAGACATACAACAGTTTAAAAAAGGAACACGAATAAGGAAAATGTAAGAAAAGATGAACAAAATTAACAATATACAAAATGTATAACTATGATACCAGTTTTTAATCAGTTCCTGAGATTTCTAGCAATCAAAGCAAGAAATATTACTTAGAGTTTAGTTTTTCAACTCTCTTATCTGTAAAGTTGGAACAAAAACATATACTGAAATTATTAGGTGATCATGGATGTAAACATTTCTTACCTAGCCTATAATACTAACTAACCATTCAAAAATTAAATTTGAATTTAAATATTTCTTGAGCACCTGCTATACAGCAAAGCCACTTGAAGAGTTTTAACTTCTACGTAATGTCAAAATGTTACTTTGTTAACTTGTATATTAGAGCTATAATATGTTAATATATTTATTGCCTCTAATTATTTCATCACCAGCAATGGCTAATAAGCAGATCTCAGTACGATTTTTATTTTTCTGTGAAGAATTTGGAATCTTTAAAATCACCTTCACTATTTCTTTAAATCTAGGAAAAATTTGTTCCAATAGGTCTTATACAGCAAAAACATGTAATTTTTAATGTAGCCTTCAATGATATCACATATTTCTAGTTCATATTTTATAAAAGTTGGAATAGGTTGTATTTTGCCGGTAGTTTTTCTTACTTAATGAATAATTAACAATTAATCACTTGATTATTCAATGCACACATACAAGAAACACACCTACACAAAATATACACCGACACATGCGTACATACACACGCATACACACACAAACACACAGCAATGGCTAGAACTGATCATTAACATTTTCAAAGATGAAGAAATAAAAGTTTGAGATGACTGAGTTTATTTACAGCGCACCCACGTCGTACAAACGCAGAGGAAACTGCGTTGCATATCACTCATCAACCTTACTATAGCTTGCCTTTGTTTGTGGTTTAATCTACACATGGCAAACATTTTGTCTTTGTTACTTTCCTGGATTTTCACATGTTCTGAACTTAGACAGCTGGGCATTACTCTATCAGATCCTGTCATGCTTTGAAAAGAAACTTCCACAGTCCATCGTGAAAGCTTAAACTATTTCTCACTATAATATATAATTTTTAATATTTTGGGAGAGATCACAGCTTCAGAAAAGTCTGAAAGGGGTCATTGTTAGACCTAGAAATTGTACCTTTGCTGCTGGGAAGTGAGGGAGGCCGCATAATCTTCCTTTCAGCATGCTTCTAAGAATGTCGCTAATGCGCTTTGGTAATGTCCTTTAGTGCTGCACTGTTCCCCTCTCCACTGGCCCCAAGAGTGTTTGACTCTGTCTAATAAGCATGAGACAGTAACAATCACACCAGATTGTCCATCTGCAATTTGAGATTCCTGGAAGAAAAGTAATACACAGTAGCTTATGTTGGACTTAAATAGCTGACTTTCTTTTAGAGTGTTGGTGACGGAGATGTTTCTCATGCCCTGTCTGAATAGCATGTCCAAAGACTCAGGCTTCACAGCCAGGCAAGTGTGAGGGCAAACCCTGGGACTTGTTAATAGTCAGAACCTGGGCAAAGAATTTAACCACATTGCGCCTAAACTTCCCCGTTTAAAAAATTAACATAATACTACCTAACCCACAGGATGTATTTGAAAGTGACTGACCCAAAACAGGCTCTAAAAATAGTGGTTTAATTTTTTCAATTCATTATTCATGGTACCAAAACAATTATTGCAGGGAAAATGTCTTGTAGGGACAAAGATATGATTTTACTGTTAATTAAATTGTTAATTTAAGTTAAATAATTTAATTTAATTTTTACTCTTCGATTGTCTGCTTTGGTAAATTAACAAGAGTCTTAGAAAAGCCTAAGAGGTTTTCAAACTAAAAGTGTCTTTTTATTGATTGAAATATTTGTAGTCATTAATAATAGCATCTTGATCAGTTCTAGATTTTTGCCCAATAGAAAAGTAACTAGTTATTTATTAAACAAGAAATTAAAAAGAAAATGTAAACCCCTTACTAATTTTTGAGCAGTTTCCAGCTGTTAGTGTGGAATAAATATCACAGAATGTTTAACCCCACCCCCAGCAATACATCACCAAAACATAGATTATTTTGGCAACACAGGCAATGTTTGTGAATTGAGTACACGTGATAGCTTTGACTAGGTTTTGTTTCTGCTACATCTGCTTCTATGTAAGAGACAGCTCCTGTGCATTTGAGTGTCCATGACATTTCATCTGAAATCTGGCGAGGTGAAAGCACCAGCAGCTGCAGCCAGCTTCAGACAGAGTGGGACTGCTGTTGACAGCACGACAGCGCTGGCTTCTCACTTACCTGGAATTTAGTGGTTCCAAGTGGATGCATTTTTCCCCCAGACTTGAGTCAGTAGTCTCATGAGTAGACACACAAAATTACAGAGTCACATATTCACAAAAACTGACAAGGCTCCTCTTTCAAACGTTATCCACTCCTTTGATAAGTGACTGGCAGGTGTTAGGCTTGATTTATGCTAAAAATCAATTCCATTGTTGTAATCCAATCTATTTGATACAGATATTGACAACTGCACAAAGTCAAGTACCCCTTTGGGCAGGTCATTAGCTGTTTCTGTATCCTACTAAATGCTCAAATAGTAAACAAAGTTTGTCAAATAATCGTTTTACAAGAAACTTTCTTGTAGAGATATAGTCCTAGTCAAACTGCAGATGCAGTGTAAGGACAGACGTGGAGTTACTATCAGAAATGAAAAAGGAATGTAAAAACCTGTGACTATTATTCTTAGGAAGTAAAGGATCCAGTTTAAGATGTTTACCCCAGATACCATGGAAAGAAGCAAACAGTCACAAGAAAAACCTGACTCCAAGATCATCACGATTCAGTAATGTGTCTGGGAATGCGCACCATTACCATGCAAAAATTCAAACCGTTATAGACATTTCTATAACCCCGTCTTGCATATTTTGTTTACTGAAAAAGTGGAGTTCTTTTTTCCCCCCATTTCTGTTATTTAGATTGAGTTTCCTTTAAGAAAAAAAGGATGAGAAGATTAAAAATTTTATATATTTCTTTCTTAATGTCATTTAAATCTTTAGAATTCAACCCATCATACATCGTAAAGCTTCAAACTCACTTATTATTTCATTCACATTTATATCATAGTTTTCACTGGTTTGCTCTCTAACCACACAAATGCAAATTGTCCTGAGTTACTGCGTCTTTCTAGTCTATTAGCTTGAATGAGCACAGCTTTTTCTACCCCAAATTTTCTCTCAGTATGACTTTCCAGCCAGGCAAGATGGCTCACATCTGTAATCCCCACACTTTGGGATGTCAAGATGGGAGGATGCCTGAAGCCAGGAGTTCAACACCAGCCAGGGCAACATAGTAAAAGCTTGTCTCTACACAAAGTAATAATTTAAAAAAAAAAATAGCCTGTAATTGAGCACTTTGGGAGACTGAAGCAGAAAGATCACTTAAGGCCAAGCGTTTGAGACCAGCCTGGGCAACATAGTGAGACCCCATCTCTACAAAAATAAAAAAAATGATCTGGGTGTACATGTACGCCTGTGGTCCCAGCTACTCAGGATGCATAGGTGAGAGGATCGCTTGAGCCCAGAAGGTTGAGGCTGCAGTGAGCTGTGATCCCACCACTGTACTCCACCCTGGATGACAGAGCAAGACCCAGTGTCAAAAAATAAATAAATAATATATAAAAATAGTAATATTTTCAAGCACCTCATATATTATTAGCAGCTCTCCAATGCTAATGACACCAGACTGACTGAGGAAGGCCGTGGCGTGAAACTGACTCAGTTTAGAAGGAGGAGCCAGAACACGTGGGTATACAGCACGTGCTCCATCACCTCCAGCGGCGTCTGGGTGAAAACACCCCACCAGCAACACACTGGCCAGCAGGAGCTGCCTGTCCAAAGAGTTCATTGTCAACTCTATCATGTAAAAGGAAGGTCGACCCTAGGGAGTCCCGAGGGACATGTCAGAGGTCTTACACTCAGCCTCCCACTTCATACAAACAGAAAGCAAGACCTGGAGAGGTGTGGGATCAGACCAACCCGACTCCGTATTCTGTCCCCAGCAGGACCTACTTTAAGCAAAATGGAAGCTCTTGGAGGTGACACTCTGACCTGAGAACCTTACCCAGCGCATGAAATTCTCAAGACTGCCAGGATTGGAAGTGTGTGCAGACAACCGTTAGTTGCGCACCAAGCAGACATTCCTCCACCTGCTTCTGAATCCTGGGCCTCAGTTCAGCTCTGTGTCGCATGGCCATGTGCTTCAGGGAAGACAGACTTTCAATGAGCCACGGAGTGATGTCTAAAGGGCCAAAGTTGCAGTTCTGGACCTTGAGGCACAAGATTTCTGCTAGGTCTTTGATTCTTTTTCTTCTGTCTCTCTCTCTCTCTCTTTTTTTTTTTTTTTTTTTTTTTTTTTT
>NW_016107407.1:1084831-1101569 GCF_001604975.1 Cebus imitator
GTTCACATCTGAATATATGATGATACAAAGTATTTCAAACACTGTGTTCTCTCATGAGACCAACTATTCAATCATGTGCCCAATTTTGACATTGAAAACCTATACGTGGCCACTAAGATTGGTGACATGGCTAAGAAAGTCAAACTTCTAGTCTTTGTCTTATGACGCTGGAACTACCATGGGATTCACAGGATCCCACAGCTTCATGTGGGACCTACAGTAATAAACCTACACGTGCTCCCTCCATGAAGAGTGAGCATATTTTCTATGATTGGGATATCCGACCAACAGGCATTCCCAAACTGAAGTATGGAGTTGCAGATTCAGCTGGCCAACGTTAGGAAAACTGAGGAGCCAGGTGCATTTCACACATTACCGGCTTCCCAATGACCCTGCCAGGACCCTAGTACCACCTACCACCTACCGGACTCACTTATCAATCGCCAATTCTCATGCCACAATTAATAGAACGCTGCCTCCTTCTTTTCTGATAAGGGTACAATTTCAATCTATTGGGTTTTATGGAAAGATTGACGCACGAAGGCGCAATACACAAACATCCTGGAAAGAGGAAGTCAGGAAGAGATTTGGGGCCTGGGACCCTCCCGGTACTCCTCAGCTCCCCTCACTAGATAAGAGCTGCTCAACGTAGAATGCAGGAACCCAGGGGAGGGTGTGGGTGCTGCCCCCGCCTGACCTTGGCCCAGAGGGAGAAGCCCCCAGGAACATTTGAACACCCACGTCGTTCAAATGAAATCTGTACATCTGCAGTGAGCCTTCTTCTTTTGCCTAAGGTAAACTGAAAACATGATAAAATTAACTGTTGTTTGGGTGATTTCTTAAAATTCTGGTATGTGAATAATCAAACTGGATCAATCCACTTTAAAATAATCAGCTCAATCGTGTCATGGACTGACTCCTTCAGTTTAACGTATGCCACTAGAGAAAACAATGGAATTCTAACTTATGGTTTTTATGTTTAGTAAATATGAACTATTTCAACTATTGGAAAAGTAAATATATTTTTCACGGAATTACCTAGATAACAGCCTGTTAGATCTCTATTTCTCTACACTCTGCCAGCTTCGACAGGGCCAAAGGGGAAGATAAATATGACATTTTTAGCAAAATAATTTTACCATGAAAGCAAAGCAGATATACGGTCAACGTTTTAAAATTCTGTGCTGTAGATGTATTTCTACAATATCAGCAAAATAGAATATTTCTTGGGATCTTTCATGGCTAGAGAATATTTTGTACAGTCCCTGTCAGGAGGCCACATACTGATGTGTTATAACACACTTCTGGAGTGTAGACCTGAAACGTGAGATAAAATACTGAATTTAAGTTCAAGTCTTGTAGCCCCAGACAGAGCTGATAAGATTTGCACTGAAGGATTCTCATCAGCCTCCAGGTTCCTCAGGGAGGCTGAAAGATGTCCAGGAAAAAATAAGGTGAGAAGGATTCTTCTTTCTTTTTTAATAGGATTTCCCCAAACCTGAAATCAACCCAAATACTTAATGTTAAAAATTCAAATTTATTCAGCAACAAGGAAGAAAGGAATGAAAAGGCAGCTGGTGCAATGCAGAGATCCTACGCTGAGAAGGTTCTGTTTCCAATTCTGTCACTCACCCACCGGGGCTCTTAAGGAAGTCATGCCCGGGCTCCATTTCTTCAATTCGGAAGTGGACAGGGTGCCCTTTTGCTTGCCTCCTACGTCTATCACGTGGTAATAGCACTCAGTGGCCTGGTGGGAAGGTACAAAATTGTGTGTGTAGGCCGGGCGCAGTGGCTCATGCCTATAATCCCAGCACTTTGGGAGGCCAAGGATCACTTGAGGTCAGGAGTTCAAGACCAGCCTGACCAGCATGGTGAAACACCGTCTCTACTAAAAATATGAAAAATTAACCAGGCATGGTGGTCGGTGCTTGTAATCCCAGCTACTCAGGAGGCCGAGGCAGGAGAATTGCTTGAACTCGGGAAGCAGAGGTTGCAGTGAGCCAAGATCGTGCCACTGCACACCAGCCTGGGCCACAGAAGTGAGACTCTGTCTCAAAAAAAAAAAAGTGTGCATAACTCTATAAAATGCTTCAAAATACCTTAAGGTCAACTCTAAAATTACCGAGGTCAATCTAGGTAATTTTTAAAGAAAATCTCAAGTCCATCATTCGCATGATCTTCAATATCATCTTCTTCAGTGTGGTTCCCACCAGCTTTTAGACCTGATTATCCTCTGGCATCATCTACCGCAAAGAAGACATAGCCCCATAGTTCACCCACTGGCTCAAGGCAGAAATAAGGAGGAAGCCATGACACCTCTCTTTCCCCACCCTCCTCTTACGCTCGGTGGCCAGCCTTCCTGCCTTTCTCAACTGCACTGTCTGCACTTGAACTTCAGCACCTTGAGGCTCGAATCCAGTCGGACTTTTCCCCCAAACTACGCACTCTACCACCACCAAAAGGACTCTTTTTATCCCTTGTTACAAAATTAACTTTATTTATTGAGGTAATACGCTCTTAATGTGCTGTCATTGTGTAATGCAGGATACAAAGATAATTATTTGGAAAACAACGAAGAAACAAATACACACTTTCTGATGTTTCAGGTTCACTGCAATGACTATGGAAGATAAATCAACAAATTATTATGAGAATTTGGAAGAGATCAATTTGGGAAAGCAGGAAAAATTCATGGGAGACACAACAGCTGAGTCAGATGACAAACCAGTGAGCCCCACCCCGAATCAACTTATCCAGAGTATTAGGAGGGTGTGGCCCAGCCAGCCAAATTGTAAAGAACCTCTTCAGGCAGTTTTTTTTTGTTGCTGAGACAGAGTTTTCGCTCTGTCCCCCAGGCTGGAGGGCAGTGGCAGGATCTGAGCTCACTGCAACCTCCGCCTCCCAGGTTCAAGTGATTTTCCTGCCTCAGCCTCCCGAGTAGCTAAGAATACACGTGCCATCATAACCGGCTAGTTTTTGTATTTGGAGGAGAGACGGAGTTTCTCCATGTTGGCCAGGCTGATCTCAAACTCCTGACCTCAGGTGATCTGCCCATGTCGGCCTCCCAAAGTGCTGGGATCATAGGCGTGAGCCACCGTGCCCAGCCCAGGCAATCACTATGCATTCTAATGGTTGAAGACCACAATCTAAGTGATGGCACTTCTGTGTGTGATATTTTATTAAGTAAAATTTTGACAGAGGAAAAGGGAGTGCAGAACCACAGTTTAGTGGGAAACCCACCTAAAGACAGGAACACGTGAGGTTTTCTATTTTTGAGGGCCTATAACCATCAGACTAGATTAAAACTTTTTAAATTGACAATGTATAGCCATAACAGCGTTTTCATCAGAGCATAATTGAAGATAATTCCTTCAATTATCTTCATTCTCAGCATAAGCAAGTACAACTAGAGGGAACCTCGCTCTTTCACCCAGCCGATGCTTTCTCCTTCCTGACGTCCAGGACAGAGCCTCTTCCTCAGAGACGCGTCCCCGTCCTGGCTGACCACTCGGATCCTTCTGTGATGGGTCCTTGATGGGTCCTCAAAGACTGCTCTCCTTTGCAGCACTTGCTCCATGTGGAATTCTACCCGTATTTTTGTGGTAGAATGACACATGCAATTCTACATGTGGTAGAATATTCCGTGTATTTCTGTCACCCCAATGAGACCGCAAGCTCCCTAAAGGCTGAGACCACATCCACTTTTGTTCACTTTGTAGCCCTAGCAGCTAGCCCAATGTTCAACATATTTTAAGTGTTCAACAAAGACTAACAGGGTGAACGTTGAGTGCTATATTACAAAGGTGCATTTGCTAAGCCCAAGACATTCTCAGAGTGATCTATGGATCGCTGTTTGGTGTTAATCATGCAACAAGTCCTTACAACTGCTAAGCAGTATTCTGGGCAACAGGGATCTAGTGATGACCGTAAGCTGTGTCCCTTGCCCCCCGCTACCTGTATTCTAGTGCCTACTGGAAACTGATGGTTGCATTTGGACCAGTCCGGTAAGCAAGACTGCGGGACTTCCAGCACTAATCAGCTCTAGAATCTTGGACCAGCTGCCCAACCTCTTCACCTTCTGTTTCTTCTTTAACTTGAGAAAGTCAGATAAGATGATCTCTGTTTGCTTCTGTCAATTTTGTTATTAGTACTTTCTGAATGACAAGGTTCTGCAAGTGTTGTTGATATAAAGTAATAGCTTAGCAAAAATGCTTATCAGCGACTCACTAAAAGCTTGGCATTCTCTGACTCCCAAATACTTAATGAGTTGATTCTCTTGAGTCTTACAGTGGCATTAGTATGACTCTTGAACCAAAAATCTTTAAAAACTACTGCCCTACAAACTTCTAAGGAAGACAAGCCTCCTCATTTGTCCCCTAATAAGGGACAAATGAACAAGTCCGTAAGGTAAGAAATAAAATTAAACGTGTTATTTCCTTCAACCAAAGAAAAATTTACATAGTGTTTGGTGAGGGAAGAATTAATCATGAAAAACATTTCATCAAAAATTTAGGAATGATGTTAAAGTGAAAAAGGGGAAAAAAATCACCCAAAACCATCTCGTAGATTGTTATGAAATTTTAAAATGACGCAAAAAACGTTTTCCTTCTATATCATGTTTCAGTACAGAAATGACTTTACAGACTTACATAGCTCAAATTTTTGAAGTTTCAAAACATAGAAACAGGGGCCCAGGGGTGAAGTAGTTTGGGCAAGGTCAAAAGGCATCAATGACAGTATCTGGCATGAACTCCTTCAGTTTTGCATATGGGACAGCAAAAGATATGGACTCTAGAATAAAACACAAGGTTCCTCTGTTACACATTCTACCATTATCACTAATGTATTTGAGAAATTCCACCTTCAAAATGCAAAATTATACTGAGAAGAGTGAAGTGACCAAGCAGTTTTCCAGCCCTGTGCAGTTCTGTAGGGTGGATAAAGAGCAGAGTGCTAATTAAAAGCTCCCAGGACAGCAAACCCTGAGCAAGCTGGCAGGACCGCTGGGCAGTCCCATGGATGCCTCTGTGTGGGTTCTTAAAATGAAAAACGGTGTTGTCCATTTTAATTTCAGCTTATTCTCATTTGCTTTAAATATGAAAAATACTGACAATGAAAATATTGAAAGTCAGTTGTAGGTCATAGGAAATCAATCACCACTCTTAACATGTTGGTACATTTTCTTCAAATCCTGTGCATATATTTATATTGAGTTATGATCAAGCAATTCTATTAGCTCTTGAGCAGTGACCTAACACACTAAAATGTCACTTTTTACTGAAATATAGGGTTGTGTGTTAAAAATGGTACCGGGCTTTAATACAAAGGTCTCAGAACTTCATCCATGCATTTCCCTCTCATTTTATAACATGATTGGGGAGTCAGAGTTGGCAGTGGGAGAAGGGTTAAAAAAATGTATTTTATTTACATAGAAGCAAACCTTGAAACAAACACTAGACCAAGTGTAGAGTGTCACTGACCCAGCTAACTTGTTTCCACTTTCTGAACATGTTCGAGAACATGTCATTCACAAACCAATATTACAATTTATACTTGAATAATTTAAAAGCAATTAAGGACAAATTCCTCCAAAAAGTCATAATATGAATGAATTAATCCCAGTTAAGATGAATATTCCATTTAACAGAACACCACATGAGCAGACCAGACTAAGTTAAGAGTTTTTACTTAAGAGTTAAGAATTTCAGTTTCTTTAAAGGTAAACTGAGCTCCCAGATCTGGGATTCTAAAACCATTCGCCAATAAAAGAAACCAAGGTGACTTGGAAAAATGACTCAAAAAAAAAAAAAAAAAAAGAATCCCACCCTAATGAGGGGGCATGTCAAAGGGACAGAAGTCGGTGGAAAAGAATTCCCAGTGGCCAAAACTGGAACCAGCTGAACACAAAATAAAGTTGTTATTGAATTATAGCTCAAAGTGTAAGGTGACCATCCATAAGCTCATACTGATATAAAGAAGTAATCTAATAAATTAATAAACAGAGAAATAAGATATCTCACATGCATAAAACATCAAAATAAATTATGTAGATACTTCACTCTAAATGGGGGGACTATAACCCTTCACTTCTTAGTAGTGATCTTCCCTTGAAACCTCCTTCCAAACGATACAATATAGAAAGAGAGTGCAGAATCACTTTAAGGCAGAGAAATCTGATAAAGGCTATGTCAGCCAGGCGATCAAGGTCAACACCAACAATTGATATGTCCTTTCTATATGATGTGAGGAAAATGGCCACTTTACCTCTGCGCACTTCCTCTTAAAAATCCCTAATCCCAGCCTAATCGTCAGCTAAACATCAAACAGATCCCAATAGAGGGGCATCCTACAAAATGCCTGACGAGTACTCAAGCAGTCAAGGTCATCCAAAACAAATCTGAGTGACTGTCACAGCCAAAAGGAGCCCAAGGAGATGTGATGCCTGAAGGTAAAGTGGGAATCCCCTATCTTGGATGGGATTCTGAAACGCAAAGGAGGCCTTCGGTAAAAACTAAGGAAATCTGAATAAACCGTGCACTTAATTAACAGTGGTCCAATCCTGGTTCATTTGATACAAATGTGTCGTGCTAAAGGAAGATGTTATTCACAGGAAAACTCTGTGCAGGGGAGTGTGTGGGAATTCCTTATACTATCTGCTCGACTTTTCTGTACATCTAAAA
This sequence comes from Cebus imitator, assembly GCF_001604975.1. Classification (NCBI taxonomy): domain Eukaryota; kingdom Metazoa; phylum Chordata; class Mammalia; order Primates; family Cebidae; genus Cebus; species Cebus imitator. The sequence continues at coordinate 1,091,512 of NW_016107407.1, forward strand.
CTGTTTGATTAACTGAAAATAAAATTAAATAGATGATGAGTCTTATTAAATTTTTAATGATTTAAAAAATGCCCTGCTTAGTCTACTTCTCATATTTGGTTTCTAAAGAAGTGGGCAGCTTCAGGTCAGGGATGACCCAGGCATCAACGTCTCTCAGCCCAGGTAGAGCATTTAAATCACCTACAATATTCTAATAACAACAAATCAAAATCTCTGCTGACAGGCAGTAGTAACTTTTTAAAATCTTATCATCCCATCAAAAATCTAGTTTGCCAACAGGAAAACCTCATATAACCAAATCATAAAGATGCACTTTTTTGCCAACTGCATCAATTGTTCCTTTCCCATAACAGGAAGCAAAGTTGTCACCTTTTTGTCTCTCCCTTGAGATACCCAGGGAACTGTGGTGGTATAAAAATAAGTAACACGGTGACTTAGAATGGACTCAACACATTAGGGAAATTTAAAGCGGTGAATTACAGAATCTCTCCTGGTTTACTTCTCTTTCATTTTCTTGGGAAACCATTTCTTAGGATGTTAAAAATAAATGTGGTTTAAAAAGAAAGATGTGCTTGAATTAATGGAAGAAAATAAAATCTCTTTTGCTCTTAAAAAATGAAATCTAAATTCAAAGCATCTGAAGTTCTGATGAGTACAACTGGAACCCCTGCTAGGTCTAGGGAAGCGCTGTCCAAACCATCCTTCTGTACGTCATGACAAACGGCCCTGAGCCCTGCATAAAGGCTACAAGGCGGGCGTCCTGCAGCTCCCAGCCCTGCCCTGATTAGCAACAGGGGTTCTCCAGACGCTTGGATAGACTTTCCAGGCTCAAAGCCCATCTCCATCTGGTTTTTAAATGCTATTTTCAGAATAAGAGCCCATCTTGGCTAATTGAACTAAAAAACATGTCAATTACATGCTGACTAATTGAAACACTCCTATACTGTGAAATCAGGAAGCTGCAAAACACAGGAGCATGAATACGAAGAAAGGAAATCAGGGCTTGTTTTTTCCTCTGCTGCACTTCACACTGACTATCCAATCTGGAGAGGTCAGTCAAGAGTCTGAAAAACCCCCGGGATGGCAAGGTCTCTCTCAACAACAGGTATAAACTGAGATGTTTTAAAAATCAAGGTAGAGAGTAATTCTTCCTTAATCAGGGGGGCTTCCATCAGAGCCCTGGTTACCTAAGATAGTGAAATAAACCCTTCAGGTTTAAGATAGCTCATTCTGAGTCCCTAGATAGAAAATTCACTGTAGGCCTTTTCTGCATGCTTATTCAACAGATTGAAACTCTGCACTGCAATAAGGTGGAAACTGCGGTGTTTGGGGAATAGGAAGCTACATGGGTGGAGTGCCAGCACTGCTCTGACAAGCTGGTAGACAGACTGTTGGAACTGCTGTGCCTCAGTTTCCTCAGGTGCAAAAATCATGCTAAGAATACTTAACATGAATAAAGATGGATTCTTAGGATGAAATGGATAATGTATGACTTCACTGTCTATTGCATAAGCAGACAAATGCTACGCTTATTATTAAATATAATAGTGTTATATAATTGGATTATTAATATTAATAGCATTATATAATAATTATTGATAGCATTATTATTTATTATTTTATGGTCTGCCAACAATTGGCACTCTCGCCTTTCACTGATGTTCAGCCTTAGCTCAGATATATTTCAACCAGAAAAGTCGACCTTCCTCCCTCGCATATGGGGTTGTATTTCTTTGCTATTATCCTAGCCTCACACATTCTTCAATGACCCACATCCTCCTCTCCTGCAGACCTCTGCTCCCTGTCAGCCTCTCTCGGGATCTTACTCCATCCCACGCCAGGCAGTCACTTCCCTACCAAGACCCACAGGCACCCTTAATCAAAAAGCCTCCATGCCCAACTTGTCAGAGACTCATAAATTCATTTTAGAGGTGAATGAGACAGTAGAAACCATCTGATCCTATGTCTTAATCTCATAAATGAGGAAATAGGGGCTCAGATCATTTAACCAACCTCTTGGCTGGTGGCAGAATGGACTCAACGTCCAGAGCTCCAGAGACTATTTACCAGCATCTGGGTCCAAATCTGACAAAGTTAACTTCTGACAGTGTCAACGTCACATATTAAAAATACAAGCAGAGTTTCTTGATGCAGAATATAGGTCCCCAAACTGTTGAAGCAGTAGTTAAGTCTACTAACAAGGAAGGAGTGCGGCAGCTTCATGTAAAACACGCGAGTGACGTGGAAGCTGAGAAATGTTTACTGGCAGCATTTAGTAGTGTGCTTTACACACAGCCCCACTCAGTGACTATTTGGCAAGCAGGTGAGTTCACGTGAATGAGGACTCGTCCGAGAAGAGCTTCTCAAAACCACCATCATAGGTGATTCTTTATGCCACTGAAGAGTTTAAAATTTAATTTGGCATAGAAATTCATTCCTTCTCTAAGAATTTGGACATTTTGAAACTGACTTTGCAGTTTCTGCACTATAGAGAAAGTATTCTATACATGCAGACATAAAATGCAAAAAGCTATCAAATATTATATTAAACCAATGCAGTGCCAATCAAATGCCAATCCTCATATGGATTCTGGCAAACAAGAGTCATGTTATTAAAATTATCCTACCATATATTAAGACACAGAGCATACCATATGATGAAAATATTATATTTTTGATCCAGTTATAGAAAAAATGAGCAACAGGACAAAATGGAGGCCTAAAATCAGCCCTGTACTCTGTCAAAAGTGGGTAGTAATCAAAGTGGCATCACATATAAGCAGAGAAAAAACTGGATCATTTAAATGATGCTGTTGGAAAAAATTAGCTCGTTGTCATGAAATGATTCATTTGTATCCCTACCTCACTCCATAAGCAAAAATAAATCCAGATGGATTTAAAACCTTCATATAAAATCAGTACCAAGGGAGAGGGAAGTAGGACAATAGCTTTATGACCTTGGATCAGGAAGGATTTCTTAAACATGTCAGAAAAAGTATCAGTCTAAAGGGGAAAATGAAACAGGTTGATAACCTCAAAATTGAGGATTTCTGCTCTACAAAATACACTGCAGATCAAAATTCAGATGGCAGATAGAAAAAAGATATTTCCAATGTATATAACCAAGAAAGGGTTAATACCCAGGCTGTTTAAGAAACTCCCACAAATTAGTGAAAACAAGAGAGGAAACCCATTTCTGATTTCTGAATCTGATTTCTGAAGAAGAAACCGGGTGGACAATGGGAAGAGATGTGCCTTCTCACTGATAGGTCATCAGGAAATGCCAGCTTACAGGCATCAGTTGATGGCTACCCTGATAAAAAATAAACATTCAGATAATAGCCAACGTCAGCAAGGCTACGGAGAAATAGGAACTCTCACATAGGCTGTGACTTTGCAGATACTTATCACAGCCATTTTGGTATAAGCTAGCAATAGGCAGTAAAATTTTGTAAGCTCATATTCTATAACAGAGGAATTTCTGGATATATACCCCCAGAGAACCCAATAAACACAGAGATGCTTACTAAGATTACCAGCATAGCAAAGTAAGGGGAAAACATTTTTAAAGCATGGTTTATGCATACAATGGTTTATTACTCAGGGGTCAAAAGATAATTGATTTCAAGGACAATCAGTGGAAAAACAAATACTGATTAAAAAATATGTAAGTTCAACCCGGAGTACTCTACAATGATATTTAGGTTGAGCTCAGAGCGTATATAAAACCACATTATATATATTTTCCTAGATACTTATCTGATGTGTTTAGATACCCACTAAGCACACCAAAATGAGTATCCTTTAGAAAGCCAGGCAACTGATAATGAGGTTAGGAGACAAAGGAGGGGAAAAAAAAGGCTGAGATTTGAATTATTCTTTTAATGTGGCACAAACCAAGGAGAAGCATTGGCCATATTAATGCAATTTTCTCCACTTAAAGGCCAAAACAGCTACAAATACTAAAGAGAAGATTTTTAAACTGAGGGAGGAGGAGAAAAAAATAAATAAATCAGCTGTCTTTAATGTATGGACAGTTAATGTAAAGAGGTGGTTAACCTAAAATTCGCTGAAGTCAGAAATGTGTTGGGATGAGTGGCAAGAGCTCTTTCATAGTCAAGGGGTAATTGAGTGTTAATTCCATTGACCTTATTTGCAGTAGCTCTTCCATCCTCCCAGCATCCCCAGCTGTCAGGCGGCATGCTTTACATAGCTGTCTACTTAATGTTTTTCTTTTGACTGAATTTTTTACCTGAGGCATTTCAGTCCTGTAACTTCAGCAATCAATTTAGTCAGAAAGCAGCGCAGGCCTCAGCCTTCTCCAAGCAGGTATTTGCATGCAGGCTAACAGCTTAAGCATCAGGGAAATGAGCTAGGTCTAAACAGATGTTAAGAACCAGGACTATCTGCTAAATCGCTACACAGCCAGCTAATTTGCCTGTCACAGAATTATACTCTGTGCGTGATAGAGGGAGTGTGTGCACAGACGCCCGTGTGTGTTTATGTGGTGTGGCAGTACGATCGGTTAAATTTTTATGCTATTTTTTAAGGTTGTAAACTATTTTAAAATGCTGCTTCCTTTAATGATCCTAAGCTCATGTTTCAAGATGTAATCATGAAATTCCAATAGCTAGATATGCCATAAAAGGAGAAATGGTTTGAAATGTAACTTGAATTTAATTCTTCTAAGAAAATTAGAATTTTGCTTTTTCATTTTTTAGACAACCTAATGTCTTCAAAAGAGAGGCACATGCTATTAAGAAGCAGAACGTGATTGTACTGAGAATGATATACTGTTAAAAATTCTTAACCTCTAAAATGACAGAGACCATTTTTTTTTTTTATTCATTGCAAGGATACAAGAGAAAACATTTTGGGGACTTATGGAAGCAAACCAGTAACATCATTTACTGTATTTTAGATCTTTTTTTTGGAGACAGAGTCTTGCTCTGTCACCAGGCGCCAGGCTGGAATGCAGTCACGCCTCCAGAGTTCAAGCAATTCTCCTGCCTCAGCCTCCCAAGTAACTGGGACTACAGGCACGCACCACCACACCCAGCTAATTTTTGTATTTTTTAGTAGAGATGGGGTTTCACCATGTTGGCCAGGATGGTCTCGATCTCTTGACCTTGTGATCTGCCCCCCTCGGCCTCCCAAAGTGCTTGGATTACAGTCATGAGGTATTTCAGATCTTTTAACCAAGGGAGAAATCACTACATTCATTGCCATTATTTGTGAAAGAACAGCCAGTTAGAACTTTCCTATATCCTTCTAGATATGTTACACGCTAAAAATAATCAAGCCTGAATGTGACTGGCATATAAAGAATCAGACCCAGTTACTTGTGGGTGTTTGGAAAGAGAACAGCCTTTCTCTCAGCTGTGCTGAAGGAGAGAAGACTGTAATACACATTCTTGCTGGCCCTTGAGATGACAGTCAACACTCTGGACTCCCCCTCACATAGCACAGGAAGGGATCCTCTACATAACAGTCAATATGAAATAATTGTACTCACCCCATTGGCCTGCAGGTCAGTATTATGGAAAAAAAAAGTAATTTCTTAGTAAAAAGCAATGCATCCATTTATGTAAGGACAGAGGAACCTAGAAGAGTATTTAACAAAATAAAAGAGGTGGCTGCATACATATTGTCTGGAAACTGACCTGGCAGTCTTTCATCCCTCGTTTTGAGAGTAGTGACAGAAGATGCAGAGAAATAGAAGCAGGCAGTCTGTAAGCCACACAACATCAGGTAAATAAATGAGTGTATTCTTAGCAGCAGCTTTTGCCCCAATTATATCAAAATTAGTAAGAATAAATTCGTTTAGCATCAATTATGTTCAGTGATCAAGATTGCCCTTAGAATGAGCAGCAGCTCCTGCCCCCTGTAAACTGCCCCTGCCCCAGAGACTGGGGAATCGTTTTTCAGGTGGCATCTAACAGAAGAAATGATTACTGACAACACTGTCCTCACAGAGCTTCCCTCCCTCCCTGAGCCAGCCAGGACCCCTGAAAGTGATCAGCAAATTGCCGTTTGAATAGTGCACCCCTCATCTCCAATTGGAATGCTTTGCCAGGACTGAGCATCCGAAACTGAAGAAAAGACGATCCTTGTATATTTGAGATTTCAATAAAGTTATTAACATGTGGGCAAAGAAGGAGGTAGAGGGTGGGAGAGACCGGAGAGTTCTAAGGCAGCTCTTCTCACAGGAATCACCTGGGGATTTGTTAAAGTGTGGATTCCGATTCACGGGGGCGGAGGTGGGACTGGAGGCCAGGTTTCTAACCAGCTCTCAGGCGTGGGCCTGGTCTGACTAACCAGTTTCAAAGAGCAGAGGAAGAAACCACAAGGGGGTGACACGTGGCAAAACAACTCTACTATATCCACGTGATGGGGCAGACCCTTTGAAGTCAATGACCGCACGCGCCCTGCCTGGGATAGAATGTTTCTAAGGCTCCTGGAAGCTCATCTTGTGCAGCCCTGAATCTTGTTCTCTTTTCTTTTTAAAGGGATGGGTTCTCTCTGTTGCCCAGGCTGAAGTGCAGTGGCACAATCATAACTCACTGCAGCCTCGAACTCCTGGGACTCAAACAATTCCCCAACCTCAGCGTTCCAAGTAGCTGGGAGTATAGGCACAAGACACCATGCTAAGTTTTTTCTCATTTTTTGTACAGTCGAGGGTCTAACTATGCCGTCCAGGCTGGTCTTGAACTCCTGTCCTCAAGCAATCCTCCCACCTCAACCTCCCAAAGTGCTGCAATTTCATTATGTAAAATAATCTATACACCAAACCCCCATGACATGAGTTTACTTATACACCAAACCTGCAGTTACATCCCTAAACCTAAAATAAACCAAAATTATGAACACAACCAACAACAACAAAATTGTCATTCTTTTATTGATCGCTTTACTCTTGGGGATCTCAGAGCAATGAAAAAACTTGGATGAAGTTTCCAAAACCTTGCTTAACTTGGCCTAGCAAAGTAGTACATTAGCATGAGATGAACAAGAACTAAGAGGTATCAATGAGATTGGACTCTTAAAAAATATTTTTTTAGATAACAGCAAAGGTTCCTCAAAGCTCATCCTGTTAGGTACTTCTGAGGCAACCGCGGAAAGAAATTAATATCTAGAGAAATGAAGCCCACACATTAATTCTGGCCGATAACATAATTTGATTTTATAAGGACAAAATAAATTCATACTTTCTCATGGATTGTAAACATGTTGAAAAATAAACAAATATCTTTGTTGTGATGAGAAGATAGGAAAATTTCAGTCCACTGTCACACTGTCTTTCATATTGGAAATGTTAAAAAAAAAATGGCGCTTCATCCGTTCATTTATTCATTCAATTAATCAACAAGTGTGTATTGGGAACTGTAGTGGTTGTAAAATATGCCCCCAAATCCTCTGACACTTCCCCCTTCAAATAAGTTAATGCCCCTGCCTTTGAATAGGAATTGGCATATGACATTGTGGATGAACACGGCACAGTGGAGATGCTGCTGCTTGATTCCCCGATACATGGGTAAGGGGGTCCAGTTCTGCAGGGCTCTCTAGAGGCATGTGTCTTTGGAGCCCTAAGCTATCATGCCAATAGTCCAGCTACCCTAAAGCTGACATGTTAGAGGAACCACATGGAGAGCTCAAATATAGATAGAGAGGCATACCTGAGGGACACCAGCTTTTACAGCTGTTCAAGTCTTCCCAGCCCGGGAAATAGCCATGTGAGACCTTTGAAGTGAACCCAACGCAGTTACCATCTGACTGCAATCACATGAGACGTCCCAAGCCAGAACCACCCAGTTAAGCCAACTCAATCCCCAGGACCAAGAAAGATAATAACAATAAATCACTGTTGGTATTGCATACCATTAAATTTTAGAGATTGGTTGCACAGCAGTAGGTAAGGTATGTCAGGCACTGTGTTACGTATTACAGATACCCTCCCCTAATGAAGTTTAAACCTTGCTGACTATAGCCACGCACGGTGATGCATGCCTGTATTTTCAGTGCTTTGGTAGGCTGAGGTGGGAGGATTGCTTGAGCCCGGAGTTCAAGGCTGCAATGAGTCACGACCACACCACTGCACTCCAGCTTGGATGACAGAACGAGACCCCAACTCCAAAAATAAAAACTTTCCGCCCAGTACTCCATGTGAGTCTAAGAAATAATCCCCTGGTCTCCCCGATTTTGCAGTCCAAATAGCAAATAGGGAAATATTCATATTAACAGATACGTGCCAAAGTAACAAAATGCAGATAAGTGCTAAGTCAATGAACAGCAAACAGAACTGACTAAAAGGTGGGGCGCTCTCGGGAGCTGCAGAATCAGGGAAAGAATCAACAGGGACAAAGGAGCCAGGCGAAAGTCAAGGATTCGTACAGTAAAAGTGCAGGATGGGAAAGTCACGCTAGCCTGAGTACAACAGGGCAGCAGGAGCTGGTTGGGAAGAGAGCTCCCATGCGGGGAACAGTATGAAGGAAAATCAACCAGAGGCAGAAAATCGAGAGTCACAGCAAAGCCACAGCATGGCTTTAAAAGAACTAGACTTGATTTTCTAGGCAAGAGGAAGGCCCTGAAGGTTGACAAGCCATGATGGAACTGCAGTGAGCCTGGCAGTGGAAGGAACAGGGACTGACATAGTGAAATCAGACCATAGGGAGGGAGACCCATCAGGAGCTCTTGAAATAATTTTCAAACACGGTAAGAAACGTCTTTCATTCTGCTATCCTCCTCTCCCATGTCCTGCGCCAGCCCCTCCAAAATGTCACCTATTGCCTCTCCTGTCTGTTCCAGCGCTTTCTGGTCTCTGGAGCCATGGCATTCTCTTAACGGCCCACGTTTTCCCATGCTGGGGATCCAGTGATGGCGAAAACATGCCAGCAGCTCTCTGCTGAATGGGTGGGCTCATTCCATCACCAAGCTCAGCGACAGCTGCTTCCTGGTGATCCAAGGAGTTCTGAGACCTTGTTTGGACTGTCTGATCCTCGGCGCACTACACAGTATCATTAGTTCACTGATGCCTGACAAGTTTTATCCTAAAGTGAACGATACAAGTGGAGGCACGTTCAAGAGTTCCCTGAAGTCGAAGCATTCCCGGTTTCTGGAAGAGATGATATGTAATAACAATTACATGGTGCTTTCATCTTCAAAGCTCTACGCAAACATCGTCTAATTAACCCTCGCTACATACCTGGAAGGCAGGGAAGCATCATTAAACCTGGGTTTCTGGAGAGGAGATTGGAAACTACACGGTAAATGACAAGCCCTCCACCAGAAAGGCTCAGCCTCGGTGCCCAAACCAGCAAGGAAGAACTCCTGACCCTTACTTCTAAGCTGAGGCCGAGAAGAAAAATCAACACTGAAATTTTTAAATTTATTGCAAAGGTCATATGAGATAGCTCCTGGTAAAGCTTATCAGAGGATAGGAAAATAAATGGCATTCACACAGGGAGGCAGGATTCTAGGGAGCTTGTTCTGGATATTTCTACTGCCTCACCATGTGACCTAAGCCATACTTTGAATTCCTCATCTGTCAAAGAAGCCCTATTAGTCTGTGATTCCCGACACATAGCAGCCCTAAAACACTTCGTGAAAAAAGTGCTCCGAGAATGAACTCTAATGAGGTCCTACGATGCAGATCATTTTCACAGCTGGGAAAAGGCGTAAGATAGACGAGTCCTCATCCTCCCTTTTTCCATAATTTCTACCTCATTCTTCCACATTTGCATCAGCAAAAGTGTCCGTCATTACCCCTCCAACAGTATGGTCAGTTTCACTCTCTCTCCTCCATCTTCCCCCGGACACAGTCTTAGAACTCACTGACGCCAGGGCTTGCAAGAAAGTTCAGGTTTAGTAGAAGGCTTTCCAGGGAGGCTGCATTTTAACAGGGGACGGAAGCCCAGTTCAGCCAAACTGAAGTCTTGATTGTGGTGTTCCGGCCCCGGGAGGTGTCCAGGACATTGGGGCCCGGATAACATTCCCCCCAACACCGACAACAACCCCAACAGCAGCCAGCATTTTTTGCGGGTTTTTTTTTTTTTTTTTTT
>NW_016107407.1:1103364-1129212 GCF_001604975.1 Cebus imitator
GGTTCAGGCAATTCTCCTGCCTCAGCCTCCTGAGTAGCTGGGATTACAGGCACGTGCCACCATGCCCAGCTAATTTTTTGTATTTTTAGTAGAGACGTGGTTTCACCATGTTGACCAGGATGGTCTCGATCGCTTGACCTCGTGATCCACCCGTCTCGGCCTCCCAAAGTGCTGGGATTACAGGCGTGAGCCACCGCGTCCGGCTAAATATGCATTTTTTAATGACACTATTTACTAATGGCAGCAAGTCTGCTTTCACAGCTGATCAGTGTGATCTATTTTAAACTGTATTATTTTTCACAGTACGAGACGCAATAGCCAAGATTTTGAAGCAAGCGAGGTGTCCATTAACAGATGAATGAATAAAGCCAATGCAGTTCATGTACACTACACAGCGGAGTACTATTCAGCCATCAAAAAGAATGAGATTCTGACATTTGCAACAACATGGGCGGAACTGGAGCTCATTGTGTTAGGTGAAATAAACCAGGCACGGAAAGACAATGTTCTCACTCATCTGTACGAGCTAAAAATTAAAAGCAACTGAATTCCTGGAGACAGAGAATAGAAAGATGGTTAGTCCAGGCCAGGAAGGGCAGTGGGGTGGGTATGGGAGGAACGGCTAATAGGTTCAAATGCAGGTCAACAGAGGAGTGAGATCTCATATTTGATGGCACAACAGGATGATTACAGTCAATTTTTTTGTATTTTTAAAAGTAACTAAAAGGGTATATTTGGAATGTTTGTAACATAAAGAGATGGTAAATGCCTGAGGAGATGGATACCCCATTTACCCTGATGTGGTTATTGTGCATTGTACGCCTGTATTGAAATATCTCATATACCCCATAAATATATACGCCCACTATGGACCCATGAAAATTAAACATTTTTAAAAATATGATATTCCGATCTTGTGTTTTGATTCACAAGAGCCGCCATCTCTCATCCCAGGACGAGAGTAAACGAAGCACCCAGGACAGCCGCGGAAAGGCGGAATCCAGCTGGCTGGCTGCGCTCCATCCTGCACCGGCAGCCATGGCCCAGGTGTCAAGCTGGCTAAGGGGACAAGGTCCAGGGATGATTACGCTGGCAGCGTCCACGCCGCCCTGGGATGTGTCACTCCGTTAGCCTGCTCACTCGCTGACACTGTCGGCTCCCCTGCACGCAATTTCCCATCCTCGCGGCTGGATCTCGCTACAATTTGCACCTACTTTCCCACTCAGGAGGAATGTCTCCATTCAAATCCCTCGGAGGATACGGTCTATTCTGGAAGCCACTTAATGGCAAAGGTGAGCGATGTGCCCGAGCTTGTACATATTTACAGTCCCCTCTTCCCACTGGCTTCTGCAAATGCCACCCCTGGCTCGCAGGCTTTGCCTGATCGTCAGGGCATTAGCGCACGATCAAGAATGCTCTGTAGGCCCAGCGCCGCAGCAAATGAATAGAAACAGAATGTTCCTGCCAAGCCCATTTATCTGTCGTTTAACCAGAGTGAGCGAGAAAAGAAACAAACAGTGGGAGAAGATGTCTCACGCACGCAGAGGTTGGACCGCGGCAAAGCTGAGCCAGACGGCTTTGTTGTGCAGCCTTCTGACGCCTCCCAGGGGACAGCTGCTTCTCAGAGGGAGACTATTGTAGGGTGAGTCTTAAGCAATTTTTTCCTGATATAAGGCTACCGCTCAATTTGGAACATCCCTCTAAACACAGTCCTGGTCCCGCTCCCGACAGCCCACCCACCATGACCCTAACCCACAGCTTCCCTGCCACCCCATCCTGTCATTTGACCACGACAGAAGGCAGGTTTGACTGGGCATAGTGGCTCACACCTGCAATCCCAGCATTTTGGGAGGCCGAGGCGGGCGGATCACCTGAGGTCGGGAGTTCGAGACCAGCCTGATCAACATGGAGAAACCGTCTCTACTTAAAACACAAAATTAGCCCAGCATGATGGCACATACCTGTAATCCCAGCTACTTGGGAGGCTGAGGCAGGAGAATCGCTTGAACTTGGGAGGAGGAGGTTACTATGAGCTGAGATTGCACCATGGCACTCCAGCCTGCGCAACAAGAGCAAAACTCCGTCTCAAAAAAAAAAAAAAAAATAGAAGAAGAAGCAGGCAGGTTTGAGAGCTCTGTAGACTCCGGGGGGAGCATTCATCATGCCTTTGTTGCAAAAGCAGCCTTTCTGCATGTTTGGATTCCTAACATCCTAAAGTAAGCCAGTGCTGCTGTCTGGCTTCGCTCTCCCTGACGCGCCATCGGGAGACATTAGCGCTCTTAGCTGCACTAACTTTTGCTCTAAAGTCATGATTACAATTTTGAAATAAGTCTGGGAATGTGGGGGCGGGAGGAGTAAGAAGAGTCTGTGTCAGGCAGCATCACTCTAGAATAAGGTCTTAGATAAGCCAGGTTTCAAAATCAGTGTCCGACGGCAGGATCCCCCAGGGGGTGGCGGGGGGTGCTCCCCAGGACCGGGAGGGGCTAACAGGCACTTCGTACCACAAAGCTACAAGAAGAGTGTCATCCACAGCATTTTCCCCGAGAGCAGAGCCGGCTAGCAGTGTTAGAACAGGAGCCTCAGAACAGACCTTCCTGGAGCTTGATGGAATTCTGGCTTAAGCCCCAGCGTTTATCCTGGCCTGGCCACTGGTTTTCAAGATTCTCAAGTGGCTGCATAGCAGGACTCACTGACATTTCCTATTCTCATGGCCAAACATCTTAGCAGAACATGAGCAGTGATGACTGAAGAGGCGACATGCAAACTGGGCCCAGGGCATCTGCCAGTAGGCACATGCTACACCTTTGGTTATCTCAGCTGACCTGATCCCACCCGTTCTGTGACCCCAGGGGGCTCCAGGCCCCGGCAGAATTCTCCTTGCTCTGCGTGTCCTCCTCCCGGTTGGGGCTGAAGATATTCTATGCAGAGTTCCTGCAAAGGGAAGTAGTTGATTTATGAGGGCGATGCTTCAACCAGCTAACTCAATAGCCCTCCCTTTTGCCGCTGGCGTGGGTGAAGATGTTTCAACTTGATTCTCCTTGGAAGCTCACATCACCCCGGCCCAGAACCGCCAGTCCCTACTTAGTCTTGGAGAGGAGGCAAGGATGTGTGTTCTCTGTGTGTGGCCTTACGGTCTGCAAATGCTTACCAAAATCTATGAAAAAGAGAGTATTAATTTTAGCTCCATTTTAGAGATTTTTTTGTAAGCCCTGAAGCTGAGAACATTTAGGAAATATCCCCTAAATCCACCTAGCTAGCAAGAAGTGGGGACAAGATGAGAGTCTACTTGGTTCTCAGATCCAGCCTCGTCTACCAGTTAGAGCCACACGGGAGACGGAGGTGGGCAGATCACCTGAGGTCAGGAGTTAGAGACCAGCTTGACCAACATGGTGAAACCCTGTCTCTACTAAAAATAAAAAATTAGCTGAGTGTGCTGGCACGTGCCTGTGATCCCAGCTATTTGGGAAGCTAAGGCAGAATTCTTGAACCCGGGAGGTGGAGATTGCAGTGACCCGAGATTGAGCCATTGCACTCCTGCCTGGGCAACAGACCAAGACTCTGTCTCAAAAAAAAAAAAGGATAAATTTTAGGTAATCATTAAGTGTATGGTTATTTACTGACATCACTTGATGATGTTTTTAAATCATCAGGTCTGTTTCATCTCCTTATTAGACTCTAAGAGTCTCAAGGATAAGAACCACATTTCCTTTTAATTCACTTTCTTCCTTGCTTCCCTTCACTAAGGTAATCTCCGACTTGATTAAAAAGTGTCCCCAGTCTGTGTCACCTGACAGGGCACAGCTTAGAATGCAATTGCTGGAATTTAGTTCCATATTTTTTTCGTAACATGTCTGTCAAGCCAGCTGAGACTTCAACATGCAATGCATCGCTTCTGAAACACATGTTTGCTCCTAAGGACGCGTCTACACTTACTACCAAGAAGACTTAGGTATGCGCTTAGTCCCTTAGACAAAGGCAGGGTTGGGGGACCCCAAACAAGTTTTGTTATCAGAGCTCTGTACCCCATCAGTAAAGGGCATGTGTGCTGTGTGTGGTCAACACCTCATTCTTACATTCTTCTGCAGTTCCGCAGACTAAACCCTCATGGTATTCAGTGTTGCCATGGTTTGGAAAACATGTTTATACCCATGATTATGCCCAATGATCAGCCAAGCCAATTTCTCAGTCTTTATCTTAGAACATGCAACATAAATATTAGGTCAAGGACTTCAGCAAAAGCAGAGTACCCTCCCAAAATTAAAAAGGCAGATTTTTTGTTGTTGTTTTTTTTTTGAGACGGAATCTTGCTCTGTCACCAAGAGGGAGTGCAGTGGTGCAATCCTGGCTCACTGCAACCTCTGCCTCCTGGGTTCAAGTGATTATTCCATCTCAGCCTCCTGAGGAGCTGGGACTACAGGCGCACTCCACCACATCCGGCTAATTTTTGTGTTTTTAGTAGAGACAGGGTTTCACCATATTGGCCAGGATGGCCTCAATCTCTTGACCTCTTGATCCACCTACCTCGGCCTCCCAAAGTGCTGTGCCCAGCACAAATTGCAGATTTTGAAGACAGACTTTGATATACCACATATTATCAGAGGAAGGCAAACATGTCATTATCATGTTAGGGCAGGGTGTCATGTTTTCAATACACCATCAATAAATCAAAAGAAAGTCAGTGATCCCATGGAGTATTGGTCAAAAGCTTTCTCAAAATTCACCCAAGAAGTCATTTCACAAGGATTATTTTTGTCTTGACTTACTTCTTACTCAGAAATAGAAATTCTTGCAGGATACTATTTTAATTGAGAACAAAGGGTATTATTCCCAAAGTTCAAGTAAAATTTTTTTAAAAAGAAAAGTAAAAGTGCATGTAGGACTAAAAGGTCATTGTCCCAATTTGAAATAGACTTTCTGCACGCATTCTCATTGTCAGGAACCCAGAAATACCAGCCCTACGGACCAAAAGGAAGGCCCCGTAGTGAGCCCAAGCAAATCTCAACATGAGAATACCAAGGTAGTAATGTCCAATTTCACTACAAGTTTCTGGACACTGACTGCCTCCAGGGAAAACTTCACAGAGTCCACACCATCTGAATACATAAAAGCAGGCAGATCATCAATGTGGGGCACATAAATCAGTGATGACTTTCACAGAAACAGCAAAATACCACAGCAGCAGGTCTACACACTATGAATGGACAGTTGGCTAAGCAACTTTCTCAGACGTCATCAGAACAATATTTTTTTCCTCACCTCAATGTAAATTCCTCCAATATAATCTATATTTGCTTGAAAACATAGACATTTAATAAGATATTTTATTTATTTTTTATTTTTTTAAAGTCAGGTGTATGAATATATAATTTGCATACAGTAAAATTTATCCCTTTTTGGGTGTATAGTTCCATGAGTTTTGAAAATATAAAGTTCGGTAACCACCATCCCAGGTACGTTGAAGGAGTCTATTAGCTCAGAACGTTCTCCTAAAGACAGACTGTGATATACCACGTATCATCAGTTCTCTTGTGCCTCACTGTAGTCAATCCCCCTTCCCCACCTCCAGCCCAAGGCAGCCAATGATCTGTTTCCTGATTCTGTGTTATCCAGAATGTCACATAAACAGAATCACAAAATACATAGCACTCTGATGTGGCTTGGCTTCTTAAATCTTTTTTTTACTTTTATTTTAGGTTCAGAGGTACATGTGCAGGTTTGTTATATAGGTAAACTCATGTTATGGGGCTTTGGTGTACAGTTTATTTTATCTCCCATGTACTAAGCATAGTACCCAATGCTAAGCATAGTACTCAATAGGCATTTTTTTCTGATCCTCTCTCTCCTCCCGACCTCCACCCTCAAATAGGCCCCAGTGTCTGTCGTTTCCATCTCTATTTCCACGTGTTCTCATCACTTAGCTCCCATTTATAAGTGAGAACACATGGGCTTTGGTTCTCTGTTCCTGCATTACTTCATTTAAAATAATTGCATCCAGTTCCATCCATATTCCTGCAAAGGACATGATCTCATTTTTTATCGTGGCTGCATAGTACTCCATGATGTACATTCACCGTGTCTTATTTATCTAATGTGCTCCTGATGGGCATTTAGGTTGATTCTATGTCTTGGCTATTGCGTGTAGTGCTGCAGTGAACATTTGTGTGCATGTGTCTTTACGGTAGAATGATTTATATTCCTTTGGGTATATACCCAGTAATGGAATTGCTGGGTTGAATGGTAGTTCTCTTTTTAGCTCTTGGAGGATTTGCCACACTGTCTTCCACAATAGTTGAACTAATTTATTCTCCCACCAACAGTGTGTAAATGTTCCCTTTTCTCCACAACCTCACCAGCATCTCTTGTTTTTTTACCTGTTTAGTAATAGCCATTCTAACTGGTTTGAGATGACATCTCATTGTGCTCTTGATTTGCATTTCTCTAATAATCAGTGATATTGAGCTTTTGTTCATATGCTTGTTGGCTGTGTGTATGTCGTCTTTTGAAAAGTGTCTGTTCATGTCTTTTGCCCACTTCTTAATGGGGTTACTTGTTTTTTATCTTGTAAATTTCTTTAAATTCCTTATAGATGCTGCATATTAAACCTTTGTCAGATGCAAAGTTTCCAAATATTTCCTTACATTCTGTATGTTTTCCATCTACTCTGTTGACAGTTTCTTTTGCTGTGCCGAAGCTCTTAAGTCTAATTAGATCCATTTGTCAATTTTTGCTTTTGTTGTGACTGCTTTTGGCATAAAAAGACATTTTGAAAAGGAAATTATTCTCCATATAAAAGTCAAAGTCTGCTTTTGAATAACTCAAAAGTCTTGAGTATGATTACATGGAAACATTTTAAAACGTGTGTCCCGTGGTTCATTTCTCTCTTGTCAGGTCCCTGGTTCCCTACAACAGCTAACCCCTTAGGGTAGAGGGTGACCTGACTTTTTTTTGTGTGTGTGATGGAGTTTCGCTCTTATCACCCAGGCTGGAGTGCAGTGGTGCCATCTTGGCTCACCACAACCTCCGCCTCCCAGGTTCAAGTGACTTTCCTGCCTCAACCTCCCAAGTAGCTGCAATTACAGGCATACCACGACCAGCTAATTTTGTACTTTTAGTAGAGATGGGGTTTGTCCATGTTGGTCAGGCTGGTCTTGAATCCCTGAATTCAAGTGATCCTCCTGCCTTAGCCTCCCAAAATGCTGGGACAACAGGCGTGAGTCACCGCACCTGGCCTGACATGGCTTTTCAAGGTGCCTCACTCTTCTTCACCCATGGTGTGGTGGAGGTAAAACAGAAGCCAATCTGACCTGAATATTATTGCCACTTGTTGCACCTGATCCCTTCTCAGGAGGAATGGGAGGGAGGGAGTGGGAGAGGAAGGTGGCAACACTGTTTCCAAGCATGGAATGTCCTTCCAGAATCCTCTTTTACCTGGCCATCTCCAAAGCAGAGTCTGGTTAATGAGTCAGTTTGGGGTTTGAGTGTAACTTTGTTTTACAAGACTTGACATCTCAGTTCAGACAACATTTCATTTTTTAAAACAAGCAAAACAATGACCACTTCTTTGTAGGCTCGCATTTCTTCTCTGGACAATATACATATATATATATAATTTTTTAAAAAAAGAAATTCCTCTTGGTTGTGGTTGTGAATAACTGCTCATTAACTTTATCATCAGCAAGTACTCATTCATTCCTAATTGGGCCAGGTGCCTCAATTAGGAAATGGCACCATTGGATTTGGAGCTACAGAAAGCTTCTCATTGTACCTGTAATGGGAAGACGTGTGTGTGTCTGAGAAGGGTTTAACTTCACATATCTGAAAGTAAGTGCAATCCCAAGGGATTTGCTTTGCATGAGTCTCTAGATAGCAAGATGTAAGATGAGAGGGGAAAGAGGGGGATGGTATATTCCCTCGCTTGCAAACAGACTCTGGTGTCTATCACTAAAATATAGATATGCACGTATCTATATTCCCCTGAAATAAGTCCTGTAACGAAGGCATCTCCCCCTGGAGAGTGGCATGTTTAATTAGAATGGATTTATGTGGGGTTGGCTCTCCAGGATAGCCTCCAGAGATGAGCATCTTGTTATGGGAATGCCCAAGAGGTGTAGCCGCCAATCTTCCTCCAGCAGACTTGGCACACTATGAACAGTAAAGCAGAGAATGTTCTGCCTCTAATGCAGATACAAAGCCAGGCTCACTGGCTTCTGCTCCTTTTGTAAGAATTGGCTCTTAGAACCCAAGTGTACCACCTTTTGCTGAAATAAGCAAACTGACTTCTGTGGTCAAAGTTGAAACCCCAAAAACCTATTTTCTTGGCTTCATAGCAAGAAGGAAGGGTCTGCTGTCACTTAGCAGGAAGGAAGGGTCTGCTGTCACTTAGCAGGAAGGAAGGTCTCCCTCCTATCCAAATGCCTATTATCTTGGATTTCTAAATGTAAGGCATACACATCCTTTACATGCAAATAAATATTCCATTCTTTCCTCTATAACCAAAAATGTACTCTTGACAAAGCACTAACTAGGTCCATTTTTTTCGTTAATCTCTTCTAGAAGACAGTTTTCTTTAAAGATTTTACATGGTAAAACCTTATTGCATAAAGAGAAAACCATAATGATTTTAAAGAGATAGTATTTTATGTAGTGTCAGTTTTTAAAACTAAAACAAAAACAATAGGTAAACACGTTATTAGAATATTAAATAATGGAATGTCAAGCTAGCTTATATTTGCACGGCTCCTTTCAGCTGACAAAAAAATACCTTATAAATATTTGCAACAATTCTTTGGATAAGGCAGGGAAAGTATTACTATCATTCACAGCCCACCAGCAAATCTTATCATCCTCTGCTGAGTTCAGAAACTATAAAATAATTATGCCAAATGCAGGTGATGGGAAGGAAGGCAGCAAATCACACTGCCACGTGTGTACCTATGCAACAATCTTGCATGTTATTCACATGTACCCCAAAACCTAAAATGCAATAAAATAAATGGAGAGAAAAAAAAATTAGAGACTGCAGATTCAAATACTGTAATAAAATTTTCAAATTGAATTGGAGACTGTGTTAAACTAAAATATGACTGAAAGTGCCACTGATACATGCATCTATCATCCTAACTGTTCTGGTCACTTTTATTGGCTAACTAGAAATTTCTAATCCAAAATTTATCTAATCCTTACTACTGTGCATTTATAAGTGACCACAGAGAGGTCACCTCTGTTATCCAGCATGTGCAATCCATAATAACCCAACAATTTAATAGAAACGTTTTCTATCAGAGAAAGCTGACCAGAACGATTTCTGTCTTATATTGTGCACATATACCAGGCTCGGCTGATGACCCTCAGCAATTCTGTTAAGGTTTTAGAAAACTGCTTTATCAGGAGGCTTACCAAATAAACCACAGATTATTTCACAGAACAGCACCAGAAAGAAACTTTCCAGGGTTTAGCAAAAAGATACAGGCAAGGAACACAGGTTTAAATAAGGAATCGGCAGCTCCAGGAGAAGAGGGAGACAGAAGAGCACACGCCCTCCCAGGGTTCATTCTGCTTCTTGAACTGCTGGGAGTAAAGTTAATCTGTAAATGCTTTGAGGTGATTAAGAAGCTGGGCATCACTCTAAATGTAAATAAGTCCCGTTTCATTTCCTCGAAGCTGACTCTGATTGGGGCAGTCACCAGCTACTTAGCTTGATGATAAATGTAAGATCCACAGTCTAGTTCATAATTAACCCTGTCTTCTTATGAAGTCAAAGCTTAGCAAACTCATTTGTAAATACAAGCACACCCAGAGACCTCGTTCTCCACAGGTTCATGGAGGAGAAGTTGGTTTGTCATACATAGAAAACCACGTTAAAATCTGAAAGCTTTGTGTTGATTATGGATTGCTTACCAAGTATTTGGTAGAAGGTGATGTCATTTCCTTCAACCAACAAAGCTGAAAAGTTATTTGAAAGCACATCCTAGCAATTGCATTTTGGTCCTGTTTCTGATAACAAGATTTCTATGCCTTCAACTTACAGCTTCTGGAAGGAGCACAGTGAATTATTTATTTCGCACTCACTTGCACGCTCTCTCTGCGTAGGCTCTGTTCATTCTTCTATCTGGTCGTAATAAGCCAGGTCACCACTGAACTGAACTGAAATCACGACTGTTCAGTGTAGCCCGCTTTATGGGTCTGGATGGCCTACTTTATATTGTTTGTTCTTCACTGAAGTTGGTATGCTGGTGTAAGATTGTATAACTGCTTTACCCCGGGAACCCTCATAAAAATGAGAGGGTTGGCTCATAAAACTATCCCACTGTGCAAAACTGTAAATAACTTTCTTAGAGGCAGGACAAATTCAAGGCTGCAAAAAGTGCACACTTTCAGGGCCAGGGAACAGACCCACCCCCTCTAGAGTTGGTGCCTCTGCCAGCCGGTGAGGTCCTGCTCGTCCTGGGAATCACAACACCAATTGTTCTCTCCGTGTTTTGCAAATCAACGCCATTTCCTCACTCCTATTTCCCTTCTGTTTCCGCTTTGCCACTGTTTGCAGACACAGGAAGAGGTCAGTGGGCTCAGACGAGGGCAAGGCCCCTGCCAGAGCACAGTCGTGTTTACGAGGCAAGCGATGATCCATCACCTTCCCCGTGTTTACAGGAGGGAGTCCATAAATGAACAGTCCCCACAGCCGCTGTTTCTGCTGTCTGTTCTCAGGATAATTCAGAATGGCGTTCTAGAACGACTGGAGTCTGATGCTGGTGAATTGAGCGGAAGTGAATGTGGGGATTCTTTCAGCCTGTGTGGTGTGCCACACTTTCATTCCCAGCACCCTGAAACACACGGAGGAGCTTCTTCATCCAGTAGCTAAGGGCAACCAACACCTCAAGCCAAAGCCGTTTTCTCCCCAAAGTGCTTCCTTAAAACACTCGAAGGAAGAAGTAAAATCCAGGGTGACTTCACAGCTGCAGACACAGGACAGGAAAATTGGAGTCTGGGTGGGAAAGTGGGCTCTTCCATCTACAGGCAGCGTGAATTTGAGCTGCAAATTAATTGCAAGGTGCATTTCACCGTCCCTAAATCAGAGGCATGTGAGGGGGACGGCAGGAGACACAGAATAGCATAGAGCAGTGGTTCTCACACTGGGGTCCCCATTAACGACATCTGGGAACTTGTTGGAAATGAGAATTCTCAGGCTTATAAATCACAGACTTTGAGAGCAGGGCCTAGAAATGCATGTTTTTAAAAGCCCTCCAGGTATTTGGACGGAGCTAAAGTTGAAAAACCAGCCCTAGAAAGAGCACGGCACGCAGCAAGGTTCGAGCCCAACCTCAAACTGCTCTGCGCCAGCTCTGGCTCTGCTCTCAGTTTTCATCAGGAACACAGGCAGAACGATTAAGCTGTTGGGACCATTTTGTAAATGTATTTTTGCCTATTACCCTCTTAATATTAGTGTCTACTGATGGAATATCTTCCATAGCTTTCATTCTTTTTGGAAACACTGGGGCTGGAGCAAAGTACACACTCCATGAATGAAATGAACAAAGGAATCCGTGAGCGACTGTCAGGACGCTAGGCCATTAGCCTGTGGTAAGAAGGAAGCTGCTCATGGCAGTGTGTAACCAGCCCTGCATTTGAGAGAACGTTCTAGAAACATACTGTTCTCTGAGACTTGTGAACAGCAAATGCATTTAACAAATAGAAAAGGTAGGAAGATGAGGAGGAAAGAGAAAAGAAGAGAGAAGAGAATGGAAAGAGTAAGGATTGGAGGAGTTTTTCTGCACCCCATTTTATATGCAGACTGTGTCTCCGAGCATTTATTTCTCCAAGTATCAACCCTAGAGCTGTGAAATCCATGATGCCTTTAGGGATTTCTTTCTCTTTTCCTCTATCCTTCTCCCTTCGGTTGAGGGCAGCTTGTTCCTGATGAAGAGCTACTTTTTGTTCCCCCTAATTCTGATGCTTGTTGGGGAGTGCTCAAACGGGGGAGTTGTGAGGGTTCTGAGATTGCCAGGTAATGAGATGAAAGAGGTGGGGCCCAGGGTCTCTGGAGGGAGCTCCAGGGACACCTGACTGCGGGATCACAGGGAGCATCTGCTCACGGGATTATAGAGGTGTCTGCTTATGGGATCACAGAGGCTGTTTGATCATGAAATCACGGGGGTGTCTGATTATGACTTGAGCAAACAAAGTCACCACACCTACCCCAGGTTTGAAGTTAGATCAGAAGAGGCGAGGAGAGCTGCTAGCTGGAAATCTCTGCAAAACCCAGCTGAATCTCAGAGTTCTTCTGCCTGCACTTTGCTCAGAAAAAATATCTGCAGTGGTGTTGACAAATTGAGAAAGGACTTTTTACCTTGACATGAAGTCAAGTACCAAACACTACCAACTACCAAACACAAAACAAGACAAAGGGAGACTACGCATCTAGCATTCACACCAATGCTGAATTTTCTCTGCTGGATATGACTTTTTTTTGAGAGCAGAATGAAGCGATAGTGACAGGAGGTAGCTAAGTGCCTGGACAGATAAGGCAGGTCCTGGTGAAACCCCACCTCCAAGCCAAAGACAGTTTAAAGCCCGAAAGCCAAGCTGTCAGTTAAATCCTCAGACCGGATTGAGAAGTTGTCTTCCCATTTGGTGTGCTTTCCTCTGANAAAGACAGTTTAAAGCCCAAAAACCAAGCTGCAAGTCAAATCCACGGACCAGATTGAGAACCTGTCTTCCCATTTGGCATGCTTTCCTCTTATTGGTCCCCACCCTTCATCTATTTTACATACACCTACCCTTCCCTAATTAGTTTTTCTACACTGTCATGCCTACATTTAAGTGGTGTCTTCATTTGCATACTCACAAACCAATCAGCACACACTCCCCATTCTGAGTCTGTAAAATGCCCTGGACCCAGCCACTCATGGGACTTTCCCGCTTTGGTTAGGAGGACCACCTTCATGTCCCCTCTCTGCTGAAAGATGTTTTATTGCTCAATAAAATTCTTCTCTGCCCTCCTCACCCTTCAGTGTCCAGCATATCCTCATTCTTCTTGGGCATGGTACAAAAGCTTGGGAACCGCCGAACGCAGGTGTAAGCTGTAACACAGGCAAGCTGGGGCATGCCAGCATGGCCAAGCAGGGCCCAGGCGGGGCATTGCCAGCCAGAAGTCCCTTGCTTGCAAAGTGACCAAGAAGAAAACTCCTACATCAAAAACGGAGTCAGCTGCAGAATATTAAACAGTGCATGTCAAAATGAGTTTAGCTAAGCATTTCTTCATTTTCCTTCCCATATCAGGCCTATAGGAGAAGTCAAAAAACAACAAAAGAAAAGAATCTATATGAATTGTGAGGGACAGATACTCCTCAAAAGTCAGAAGCATAACAATCTGAAGGAAAATCCCAGGCTTACCCCAAGGCTGCAGGCAACACAGCTCCCTGCGTTTAAGGACATATTTGCAGCAGGGTCTTTGTGGCTATAACCCATAACCGCCATTCCACCTTCCCCAGCCCAGCCCTGAGTCTAGTTTCTGCAAATAAAGCACTCCGAAAGCCATGACCTCTTCTGATGAGACTTCCTTCATAAAGAATGCAACTGTGAGTCAGGATATCAACTCCCTCTAAGTTAGGTTAATTGTAAGCCCACATATTAGACACAGGATGTTGTTTATCCTCAGTAGAAGGATGTCTTAACTGAATTCCTCCCGTCTGGTCGCCACAAATTTCAAGCATCTAAAACGGTTTTCTCAAACAACTCTTCTCCGTGAAAGAGATTTCTGCTCTTCCTCCCTGAAAGTTATTGTCTCACCTGGCCCCAATGAGCAATTTCCATGCCTTCACCCCACCCAAACCCCCTATCCAAGACCACTTTCCCGCTAGAAAGGGAGCTCCAACCAAGAGTGTTTGCATCCGAAGTCCTGGGAGTGCTGATGGTGCTCAGCCAATGGCTGGTCGGGCGGCCGGTCCTTAGAACACAAGTCGCTTCTACGGAATGAAAACCCTTGTCTTCTTCTGAAGTCAGTTTCATTCTTACCTCCACCCCTCCTAATTCTGGTCTTTACTATTCTCTGTGCAGAATCATCAGGTGTGGGGTATATAGAAAATCACTCCCCACTAACCCAGCAATGCGCTCACACACAGAATAAGTGCAGGGGGAACCAGAAGGAGGAGTGACAGATTTCTCTTCTAATAATTATTATCTAAAACAAGGAAGTGAATACTCTAAAGCCAACATAAATAAATAAATGAATAAATACATAAATAAATACAATACCCATGCTTAGCTTAGAAATTTAGCCCTTTGTGACAAAAATCCTTTACCAGAGAGCCTTGCATAATATATTTGTGTTTCCCTTTGCTCTCCTGCTCATTTTCTTAAAATAAATGGCCAAAGACAACAAAGAGGAGCTATCATTCACTGTACCAAAATAGGAATCTAGTAAGTGAGAAATTCATTCCCAAACACCATAACTTACAACCAGAACAGATCCACAGGCCGGGCGGGTGGCTCATGCCTCTAATCCCAGCACTTTAGGGAGCTGAGGAGGGAGGATCCCTTGAGGCTAGAAGTTTGAGACCAACCTGGGGTACATAGGGAGACCCCATCTCTACAAAAATGAGTTAAAAATTAGCTGGGCATGGTGGCATATGCCTATAATCCCAGCTACTCAGGAGGCTGAGGTGGGAGGATTGTTTGAGCCCAGGAGTTCAAGGCTACAGTGAGCTGTGATTGTGCCACTGCACTCCAGCCCCGGCGACAGAGCAAGACCCTGTCTCTTAAAAAAAAATTATATTTGATTATCTGGCAAGGATGACTCAATAATTGTACTCAAGAAGTAGAGCTAGCTCTCGAGGGGTGGGATCAAGGTCACTGAGGTCTTCTCCCTTCTCACTGTCTTTTAGGGAGTTATTACTTAACACCTCTTGCAAAAATGCAATGATAATTGAGGAATATGTAAGGTGCTCTGTAAATGGAATGTTACCAGGTCAACCATGAGATCTCCTGTCTCTGAGAAAATAGCATCCTCTGTGCCCTCATTATGTCACTGTCATTGGCTGAAACAATAAAACAGTAATCGTGGCTGTGTGGACAGTGATTAGAAACAGGCTCAGCAGTGAAACAAATGTGCCATTGAACGTCGGCTCCACTTCTCAGAGCCTCAGTTTTCTTAGCTGGAAATTGGGATAACACATTATTTCCCTCAAAGGGTCACGGTGATGATGAAAGAACACTGTGGCCCAGCGTGGTGGTGCACATCTGCAATGGCAGCTGCTAGGGAGGCCAAGGCAGGAGGATCACTTGAGCCCAGGGGTTCAAGGCCAGCCTGGGAAACATAGCAAGAGCCCATTTCTTGAAACAAACAAAAAAATACACACAGACGCAATGATGGGAACGACAAACACTGGAGATTCTAAAAAAGAGGGAGGAAAAGTGAGGGCAAGGGTTGAAACCCCAGCTATTGGGTACTATGCTCAGTGTGCAGCCAATGAGATCAATAGAAGCCCAAGCCTCAACATCATGCAGTATACACATGTTACAAACCTGCATACATACCTTGTGAATCTAAAATAGAAAATAAAATAAGAATGTTTTTCAAATAATAACAATAAATATTGTAAATCATAAAGAATCCGCTGTACACCTAGCACAATTCCTGACATGTAGTGGGTATTTACATGTGATTCACTACTTTTGCAGTTTTACAAAGAACTTGTATTTACACTGTCCTAGTTGGGAGACAAACGAGGAAAGTATTTTATAAATTAAAATAAAAGTGAGATCAGATCAATGAGCTGACCTACATTTGATTGCAGAGCACGTGATAGACTCAGCACTGGAGCCCGGGGTTCCTGACTAACATGAGTGCACATTTTACTACCCAATTTTATGCCTTCATAATAATATATTTTATGGTTAACATAAAGTTATCTTCCCTGGTTTTAACAGCTCTGACATGAAACAGGTGAGGTGGATATTATATTTTTGCAATTTGATAAATGAGAAACCAAGTGAGGGAGCGAAGGTTTGCTAAGGAGCCCAGCTGGTTAGGGAGGAGGGCAGCGCCTCCGACCAGGCCTGCAGGCTTCAGTCCAATTCTCCTTCCATTAAGCCGGCCAACACCTCCGAAAGAAGAAACAAACTCTTCGTTAAACTACATGGAATCAAATAGTTCCATTCGTTATCCATGCTCTAAAAATGTTCCCAAATTAACTCTTTTCGGACGGTGGAAGGTGCTTCCAGCAAATCATTTCAAGGGCAGTTAACCTTCCAGAACTTTTTGAAGGACAATGTATAAACAAAGGCGGGGAAAGATAAGCTACCTCATAAAAATGTGTCACCCGAGGTTTCACCTTATCTCTGGCCGTCACTTTGCAGACCCTGGAGTTGGGTTGGAGGCGTGGAGGGGAGAGCACAGAGGGAGGCTTGCCTCCAGGTGGCCTATCACTCAGAAGCCACCTGGGCTGGAGGAGCAGCCTGTCCCCAGGCAGAAGAAGCCCTGGGGATGGGTTACCCACTCAGGTGCCCCCGATAGCCATTATCAGAGGGGCGTGGTGCAGTGGGGCTCTGCATGCAGCCCGGGAGAGGAGACGCTGAGGCGCAGCAGGGGCACTCCTAAGTTTGTAACCAACAAATGAAAAGGCAGAGAAAAACCACCAGGAAATCTTTCATTCTGGGGTGTCTCTAATTTGTGCAATTATGTAAATGCCTTATGCTGCTCTCCTTAGATTCGGTGCTGCCGAGGGACAATGAATACTAAAACTGCTGGACAAGGTGCACGTGAACTATTTATTATGGGTTTATTTTTGGTAAACTGAGGCTCTGGAGGGTGAAGCGGCCTTCATTCAATTCAAATACGTCATAGGTTTGGAATATTTTATTTCTGTTCCATTTTCTGAATTGGACTGAAATGGAATGGGACATTCGTTAGCTCTGTACAGCCGTCCAGTTTTGCGATGAATTTTATAGAGACCAGCAATCCCTAAATAGTTATTTCCATGCAATGAGCAAGATCAAAGAAGGCAAGTGGATGCTTTGACAATAATGGGGAAGGGAGAGGACTCCACGCTCACCGTGGGAAGGATGGGTGGGAGGGAAGGGCTGGTACAGTCGAGCATGAGCAAGTGGGAATCGGATCACCTAGCTCTTGGCCACGCTGAAGACAAATAATGGATTCTTTCATTATTCCTTCTCCTCCCAAGCGATTGTGGCAAAATGTCAAATTGAAGTAAACATAGAGAATAATAGTAACAGTCTTTATAATCATTTTGTAATGGCAATTACGGGTTCTTTAAAATGTTTCGGCTTAAACCTTTTTTTTCTTTGTTTGCTAGAAATGTCAGAAAGAAACCTGACGTTCAAGCAAAATAACATCTCACTTTCTAGTGAAAAGAACCCCCTTGGCTTTATGTATGATTTCTAAACAGTTTCTCTGATGTAGTTCCCTAAAGCATGAGCACACATGTAGTTTGCAGACAGAGAAAAGGGCAACATTTGACTGAGGACAGCAATGGAGGGCAAGCTCTCAGAGGCTGGGAGGTAGGGCTGGGGGCCTGGGGACTACGGGCAAGGTGACTGTACAGTAACATGGCCTGTGGTAAAGGCTGGGCATGGCCATTTAGATTGGGGTGATTTGGAAACTGGATTGAGGAACAAATTAAAAGCCAGGCAGTGAGTATGAGAAGGTTTACAATTATTACATTCATGTCCCAAAACATCCATGAAAAGTTATCTTCATCCTGTAAATGAAGAAATCATCTCAAAAAGAAAAGGGTTTACACAAACTCATACAGCAGTTTTAGGGTAGAGCCAGGACCTGAGGCCAGGCCTAAATCCAGTGTTCTCTGAGACTTTGATAAGGGCTGTGGCATAGAATGAAATCCATGTTCATTTGAATGAAATCATGTATTCCTCAACTCCTCACTGATATGGGGAAGAAAAACCGAATTCCTACCCCAAGGGGGTAAGGTCTTGGAAAGGACAGAGGAGTAAACTGTCACCCTGTGGTGTGGTCAGCTGAGATCAGGGTCAACCCCAGGACCATGAGGGTTCAGGGAAAGAGAGCTCCCAGCCTGGGGTAGACTGGGGAAGAGAGGCTTCCAGAATGGGGGATGCTTGAGCAATCCCAAGGGAGCAGTGGCTAGCCAGGCTTCAAAGTGGGAAGACAGACGAAACAGTTTGCGCAAAGGCGGCAAGCATACTAAACAAGAAGAACAAACTTGAAGGAGTTGAATACTCCTGGAGCTCCGGCCACCTGAAGGAAAGAGGGGAGAAATGGGGCTTGGAAGGGAAGCAGAGCCCGATTGTGAGATCCTGAAGGACGCGCTGAAGATTTTATTGTAAGGGTGCAGGGGACTCTAAAACAAGGCAAGTGGGACAGTTACGTGATTGCATTTGCGCTCCGGAGTGAGCCGCCGATACAGAGCTTGCTGCTCATCTACTAGGTCCCCTGTCCTGCAGCCTCACAGGTTTGCCCCACCACGGAGCTGACTGTCTGCACCTGTTCCTCCAGAACTGGCCCCCTCCCTCTCTATCCTGTTCTCCGCACCACCAGGCCTTCTCTGCCCTCTGGCTTCTGTTTGGGTCCAGACTTGGGAGGCACAATTATCTGGGAGAAGAGAGATCCTGGGGCATTTCTCTACAACCTCCCAGCCTGGCCGAGGCTGTGCATCCCTCCTTGTCCCCAGCGTCTGTCTGTGGGCCCCTCCCATGGCTACAGCTCTTGCTGTGTGTCAGGAACATGATTCCCTCCTCTCAGGCATGGGGACGGCACTAGTGTCCCACACTTACTGGTCCCTGGCAGTGTCGCCACTCCTGCCCTCTTCACCCTGCCTAGACCTCAGTAATGTGCCCCTTTATTGGATTCTTTTGGAACTGAGCATGCCATCTGATTCCCGCAGAGACACTGTCTTGCTATTCCATCCCCACCAGCGCCAAAGGGCGACCCTGACCAGTCCAAGCCATTCGATATACAGCTTTGCTATGATAATTTCTTGGTTCAGGGACTGACAAGAGACTTAATTTGGGCCGATCAGCCTGAAGGGGATGATGCATATTGCATGCATAGGAGAGATCTCTCTGCATCTGTCTCTGTCTCTGTCTCTGTCCCTCTCTCTCCCTTTCTCTTTACTCAGGCAATTTCCATTGCCATGAACTGCCACAGACGACTTTATAGTGACACTGAGGCTGAGAAGGGCAGAGTAGGAGGACAAAGTGAGACGTGGCTCTTCATGGCATCACTCAGACTCAGCTGCCTGGAGCCAGCCCCACCTCCGACTCCCAACTATTCAACATACGTTTGGTGGTGGTGGTGTTTTGGTTTGGTGGTTTTTTTTTTTTTTTTTTTTGCCTTTTTTTGAAATGTAGTCTCACTCTGTAGCCCAGGCTGCAGTGCAGTGGTGTGATCTCAGCTCACTGCAACCTCTACTTCTTGGGTTCAAGTGATTCTCCTGCCTCAGCCTCCTGAGTAGCTGGGACTACAGGTGTGCCCACCGCGTCCAGCTAATTTTTAGATTTTTAGTAGAGACAGTTTTCACCATGTTGGCCAGGCTTGTCTCCAACTCCTGGGCTCAAGTGATCCTCCCACCTCGGCCTTCCAAAGTGCTGGGATTACAGGCATGAGCCACAGTGTCTGGTCCATAGTGTTTTATGGTTTAAGTCAACTTACAGCCCAAAGCATTCCCCAGCATGCTAAAGGGAAAAGGAATAGAAGCAAAGAGACATAGAGTCTATCACGTTTGTCCACGCCATGAAAAGAAAAAACAAAGGAAAAGAGAGAGAGAGAGCACACACCTAAACTAGGGCAACTGGCAATGATGACGGGGAGAAGAGAAACCGCCAGGGTTCTCAGTAGATGGACCTTCTTCATGTTGCGTGAATGATGGAAGCACATCCCCACACCACCGATCCACAGGAAGGTCAAAACAATAGGCAGAAATCATCACGTTGTCCAAACACTCAGATACACCATGCTGAAATTTGTTGCAGAGATCAGATGTGAATGTGCTATAAATAATACAGGCAATCATCTTTAAGATTTTTTTATGATTTCAAGTCATTCTAAAATGCTGGGGTTTTTTGTTCTCTCAGATATAATTGTCAGCATTTGACGACATACTGTCGTCTCTCAGTTCCATTACTCTACTGCTAAATATTCTAATGGCACATGGAGATTTATGTTACAGATGCATTACTTATATGTATGTCATTTTTTTTTTTGAGACATGTTCCCACTCTGTTGTCCAGGCTGGAGTGCAGTAGTGTGATCTTGGCTCACTGTAGCCTCGATCTCCTGGGCTCAAATGATTCTCCCACCTCAACCTCCTTGTGTCTGGGACTGCAGGCATGCGCCACCATACCCAAGCTAATTTTTTTTTATTTGTAGAGACAGGGTCTCACTATGTTACCTAAGCAAATGTTAAACTCCTGGACTCAAGCAATGCTTTGATCTCAGCCTCCCAAAGTGCTAGGATTACAGGCATGAGCCACTGTGCCCAGTTGGAATGTGATTTTCTATAACTAATGGCCACATTTCATATTTGAAGTCCTCTAAAAGTGCAATTGTTTCTAGGTGACCTGTGCTAAACCTTTTAAAATTTTTTGTTAAAGTGAAGAATTCCCTTATAAATCAATCACACTCTTGAAGTGTGTTCAGATTTATAAATTCCTAGTTTTACCTACAAAGATTTCTTAAAACAGAACATAGCTTTATAAATCCAATCCCTTGAAATTCCATTGTTCAATAAGCAAATATTTATTGTTTATGTGATATGTTAAGACACTTTCCCAGGAACTCTAAGGCCACAAAGTCCTCAAATATTTTTGAACAGTCCAGTTGAAAGAGTACACAAAATAAGTTTCACTAGAAACCAAATAAATATGATAATAGAAGAAAAATGGATTTTAAAATGTTACAGAGCACAAGATCCCCAGAAGTTTACACTAGGTAGAGATTACACGTTGTTAAGATAATCAAATATGGCAGACACTATGGATTGACTTGCCCAACCTCTTTTCCAAACACCTTCTAGAACATTAATGCCACAGACACAAACTGCATTTCTCAGACTCCTTTGCAGCCCTGGTTCTAGGTACAGCCTAGGAGTTGCCAGACAATTTCACCAACAGGAGAATCTGTACCATGAAGAAGCACTCATACGCACAGTTGGGCTGTTTTTGCTGATACAAAGGCCTAAGCATGGGCTCCTAGGAGAATGCTGGTTGAAATTATTGTGTACATTCCCAGTATCACAGGTGCTAAGTGACATTAGGCTGTGGTAACAGGGTAAATATAAAGATGAAAAGGTCTGGTGGATAGGTACACAATTGTGGAACAAACTTTAATACTGAACAACATTCAAGGCAAAAATTATTGTGAAAAAACATATATACACATCTCTCTATATAGAATGACATATACTTTTTTAAAGGAAAAAACATCAAAATGTTTTAATAATCATGAACATATATGTATCTGATAATATAGCCTTTACGTTCAGGGAGATTTAACAGGTTCATTTCAGAAAGAGAGAGATCAAGCGGCAAAAAGTTTGCATACACAGAAGATCTAAATAGCATGAATAATTGAGTATGAAATATTAGATAAATGTAGAATCTTAAAAATGCAATTTTTTCAAGCATACATATAATATTTGTAAAAATTGACCAGGTACAAATCACATAGTAATCCTTGATAAATTTTAGAAAAAGAAATAGCATTGTATAAACTGTGTTTATTTATCACAATGAGGTAGAAGGAGAAATTGTTAACAATTATGAATAAAAGAAGAAATTAATAAAAATGTTAGCTAATAAAAAATTAAAAGTTCATATGTCTGGAAGCAAAAACACATGCCACCATATACATCTTATCTGAAGAAGAAATTATAATTTTGAAAAAGTAAAACTGAACATCAATAAAAAGTACTTGATGTCAGCACTTTGGGGTGAATATGTACAAATGTAATTTATAATTTATGATGTATATATACATATATAATTTCCATAGGTTTTTGGGGAACAGATGGTGTTTGGCCACGTGAATCAGTTCTTTAGTGGTGATTTCTGAGATTTTGATGCAACCATCACCCAAGCAGTATACACCACACCCAATTTGTAGTCTTTTATCCCACAGCCCCCCACCCTTTCCCCCAAGCCTCCAAAGTTCACTGTATCATTCTTATGCCTTTGCATCCTCACAGCTCAGCTCCCACTTATGAATGAGAACATACAATGTTTGGTTTTTCATTCCTGAGTTACTTCACTTAGAATAATAATCCCCAGTTCCATTCATGTTGCTGTGAATGCCATTATTTCCCTTTTCATTGCTGAGTAGTATTCCATGGTGTACATATATATACTACAATTTCTTAATTCACTGGTTGGCTAATGGACATTCGGACTGGTTCCATATTTTTGCAATTGTGAATGGTGCTGCTATAAACATGCAGGTGCATTTATATTTTTTTGTATAAGGATTTCTTTTCCTTTGGGTAGATACCCAGCAGTGGGATTACTGGATCAAATGGTAGATCTACTTTTAGTTCTTTAAGGAATCCCCACATTGCTTTCCACAGTGATTCTACTAGCTTGTGTTCCCACCAGCAGTGTAATATGGTATATTTTTTCTTTTTTCTTTTTTTTTTTGAGATGGAGTTTCACTCTTGTTGCCCAGGCTGGAGTACAACAGTGCGATCTTGGCTCACTGCAACCTCTGCCTCTTGGGTTCAAGCGATTCTCCTGTTTCAGCCTCCCGAAGAGCTGGGATTACAGGCTCCTACCACCTTGCCCGGCTAATTTTTGTATTTTTAGTATAGACGGGTTTCTACTATGTTGGTCAGGCTGGTCTCAAACTCCTGACCTCCGGTGATCCACCTGCCACGGCCTCCCAAAGTGCTGGATTACAGGTGTGAGTCACTGTGCCCGACCAACATGGTATGTTTTTAAAAGGCCAGAAGAGAGGATTTTGAACGTTCACCAAAAAAAAGAAAGGATAAATGTTTGAGGGGATAGATATGCTAATTACCCTGATTTAACCATTACGCAAGGTATGCACATGGAAATATCATTCTGTATCCCTTAACTATGTGCAATGATATGTCAAAAAAAAATAAAGCGGAAAAACACTTCACAACAGTATGTATGTGATAAAACAAATACAGCACTGAGAAGAAAATTTATAATTCCAGATATATTTATCAGAAAACACGTGAGATCAAAAACGAATCACCTCAGCCTGTGTCTAAATGCAGAGCTTATTTGCACCGAAAGCTTTTCTCTGTAGCTTTAATTCAGTGCAGGAAGATTTGAGGAGCCGTGCCACCTCCTCACTTTCTCCTTACCAAAAGTGTCCATTTATATGCATCTAGGCGCTGGCAGAATCATGTGGCTGGAAGTGTATGTTTTCCTCCATTCTCTCAGAGCTCAGTGATATGTCTGATTACGCCAGCTCCCCACATCCACTCAGCGACATGGCAGCAGCTGCTCATTTCAGTGCCAGCCCACAGCTTTCCACTGCTGACTGCACAGGGCCCTCGCCCCAGGTATCTGTGCCTACCTTAAACATGCTCAGAGCGCTTACGGTAGCCTGCAGCTGGGCAGAATCATCTCACACAGAGCCTATTTTATACTGAAGTGTTCAATATCTCATGTAATTTACTGAATATTGCATTGAAAGTAAAAAAAAGAAGCGGTTGTGTGGGTACTTGAACAGTTTCTGCTATATTGACAATTAGCCAAATAAATTAGTTATCATTTGTGTTATCATTTTCTTATTTGAGAATTAAAAAGTAGGCCAGGTGTGGTGGCTCATGCTTAGAATCCCGGTACTTTGGAAGGCCAAGACCGATCACTCAAGGTTAGGAGTTCGAGACCAGCCTGGTCAACATGGCAAAACACTATCTCTACTAAAAATACAAAAAGTAGCCAGGCGTGGTGGCAGGCACCTGTAATCCCATCTACTTGGGAGGCTGAGGCACAAGAATTGCTTGAACCTGGGAGGTGGAGATTGCAGTGAGCCAAGACTGTGCCACTGCACTCCAGCCTGGGCAACAAGAGTGAAACTTTGTCTCAAAAAAAAAAAAAAAGAATTGAAAGGTATATAAACTATAGAACAGGACTGACTGCTCTGGCTCTGTACACACACACACACATATGCACACACACACACAGAACACTTAGTTCTGTTTTGCTCCAGGTTCTGAGGATACAGCAATAAACCAAAATGGCAAATATCCCTGCCCTGGGACCTTACAATCTAGTTGAGGGAAAGGCAATAAAATAAATAAATATATTGTATGATGACGCTGGGGAGAAAAGTAAAGCAAGTAATGGACAAAGCGAGAGCGGGAGGGGCGTGTCAACGACGAAAGGGTGAGTTTAGAGCCTACGTCTGACTCCAACCAGGACAAGGCGACGGCGTGGGCATTCTCTAGTCAACCATTACCCTGACTTTTTCCACTTCCTCTTCTTCATCCCCGATCCTATCAAAGCAGCCACCAATTTCTTCCGTGTCTTCACTCCTGAAGTCTCCGTCCTCCACGGCTGCTCCCGCCGAGGTCACACCTTTCCCCTTCCAGGAAGCCTCCCAAGCTCCTTGGCCTGAACTGTGTTCTGTGCCATAGCTATGCAAGTTCAAATGAAAATCCCAATTACAGCGCTTGTGGGATGAAACTTTCTCTGTACCAAAGTACACAAATGATTCAAAAACAACTGCAGAAACTGCAGCTTCTCCTCTTGGTGTTCCCCGTCCCTGAGTTCTAACTTCCAGAGCTACCCGGAACCCCCTCCCTCCACCCTTCCCTATCTTAAAGTATACAAAGCGAGTTTGTTATTTGTCATTTATACTTGACCGGCAGAGTGATTTCACTTAGTGGGCATAAATTTCAATGTGTCACCTCAACTAGAATTTGCATTTTAAGACTTCAGTCTGATTCGGGAAAAGTTCCCAG
The DNA here is from genome assembly GCF_001604975.1 of Cebus imitator. Classification (NCBI taxonomy): domain Eukaryota; kingdom Metazoa; phylum Chordata; class Mammalia; order Primates; family Cebidae; genus Cebus; species Cebus imitator. Next base: position 1,128,288 of record NW_016107407.1, read on the forward strand.
CCTCACCCAGTATGCGGGGAGAAGTGTGGGTAGTCCTGGGGTTTTGGGGTCTGCCTCTAGAACGTCTCCTTCTGGCTTTCCTGAGATGAATGAATGAACAGCTTGCTCAACTGCAGCTGTGGAAAACTGCCTTCATGGTCAAGGACATTTTCCAGAATCTAACATTCACCCTCCCCCACTCCAAAGTCCCCCCACTTCTCCCCTCCTGCCATGATTCAGCTACATGCAAGCTTCAGCTCACAGCCTTCCAGGAGAGGCCTCGGCACCCTGAAGTGAGGCGCTCCCTTTTGAGAAGTGCCACACAGAGAGGCACATTCTTTCCCCGGAAGGACCTCCTACGAGTGTCTCTGTATGAGGCTGTTATAAATAGAATCCCAATCTTCACAGTTAAGTTTCTCAGCATAAATGAATATTCGGCGTCAAGTTCATCAATCCCCTTTTTGTTGTGAATTTGGGTTGCTTGAACCCAAGACCCAGACGCCAACAACTCCCGCCGGAGCAACTGTGAAGGGAAGCCCTTGATCTGCTCATGGTCACAGCCAACTCCTGGAAGGGTCTTCAGGGACGCCAGCAAGGAGCCCCGAATCTCGCCAGGACCCCATATCCTTACTACCACAGTAAGACGATGAAATCCATTTCAGATCCATTACCTCACGGTCTTATCTCCCCACTCTGAATACAAGCTCATTCTGGGAAAAACGGGCTCCCTATAAAAGGGGGGCCTGCCAGTTCTAGCACCTTGTACATGACGTGGATTTCTTTCTCATATTAATTGATCAAACAGGTACAAAAGCAGGAATTTCCCACGCTGCACACTCCATCATGAGTTGTCTGTGGATGGGCCCCTGGTGGGAGGGCAGCAGTCTCATGGCATCTTCAACCCACTAGGTTTAGAGACCTACATGTGACTGAAATCAGATAACGT